>NC_058407.1:98291283-98364181 GCF_002201575.2 Neomonachus schauinslandi | reverse complement strand
GACAAAGCAGGAAAGAATGTCCAATGGAAAAAAGACAGTCTCTTCAACAAACGGTGTTGGGAAAATTGGATAGCCACATGCAGAAGAATGAAACTGGACCATTTCCTTACACCACACACACAAATAGACTCCGAATGGTTGAAAGACCTCAATGTGAGACAGGAGTCCATCAAAATCCTAAAGGAGAACACAGGCAGCAACCTCTTCGACCTCAGCCGAAGCAACTTCTTCCTAGAAACTTCGCCAAAGGCAAGGGAAGCAAGGGCAAAAATGAACTATTGGGACTTCATCAAGATAAAAAGCTTTTGCACAGCAAAAGAAACAGTCAACAAAACCAAAAGACAGCCGACAGAATGGGAGAAGATATTTGCAAATGACATATCAGATAAAGGGCTCGTATCCAAAATCTATGAAGAACTCATCAAACTCAACACCCAAAGAACAAAGAATCCAATCAAGAAATGGGCAGAAGACATGAACAGACATTTTTCCAAAGAAGACATCCAAATGGCCAACAGACACATGAAAAAGTGCTCAACATCGCTCAGCATCAGGGAAATCCAAATCAAAACCTCAATGAGATACCACCTCACACCAGTCAGAATGGCTAAAATTAACAAGTCAGGAAATGACAGATGTTGGCGGGGATGCAGAGAAAGGGGAACCCTCCTACACTGTTGGTGGGAAGGCAAGCTGGTGCAGCCACTCTGGAAAACAGTATGGAGGTTCCTCAAAAAGTTGAAAATAGAGCTACCATATGATCCAGCAATTGCACTACCGGGTATTTACCCCAAAGATACAAAAGTAGGGATCCGAAGGGGTACGTGCACCCTGATGTTTATAGCAGCAATGTCCACAATAGCCAAACTGTGGAAAGAGCCAAGATGTCCATCGACAGATGAATGGATAAAGAAGATGTGGTGTATTTACACAATGGAATATTATGCAGCCATCAAAAGGAATGAGATCTTGCCATTTGCAACGACGTGGATGGAACTGGAGGGTATTATGTTGAGCGAAATAAGTCAAAAAGAGAAAGACATGTATCATATGACCTCACTGATATGAGGAATTCTTAATTGCAGGAAACAAACTGAGGGTTGCTGGAGTGGGGGGTGGGGTGGGAGGGATGGGGTGACTGGGTGATAGACACTGGGGAGGGTATGTGCTCTGGTAAGCTCTGTGAATTGTGCAAGACTGTTGAATCTCAGATCTGTACCTCTGAAACAAATAATGCAATATATGTTAAGATAAAAAAAGAAGAAGAAGGTAGCGGGAGGGGAAGAATGAAGCAGGGGAAATCGGAGGGGTAGCCGAACCATGAGAGACGATGGACTCTGAAAAACAAACTGAGGGTTCTAGAGGGGAGGGGGGTGGGAGGATGGTTTAGCCTGGTGGTGGGTATTGAGGAGGGCACATTCTGCATGGAGCACTGGGTGTTATGCACAAACAATGAATCATGGAACACTACATCAAAAACTAATGATGTAATGTATGGGGATTAACATAAGAATAAAAAAAAATTTATCCTTTACATTTCTACCCTGTGAGATTCAAGCACATGGTCCCTAGTAAGGCACCTAGTTGAGGAAAGGAGTGACTGTCTCATGAGCTAGAAGGGGTGTCATCATCAGGACCCTGGGTAAATCCCCATGTTGCCTCAACTGACAACTATAATGTCTTTCACACAGAGGCCCTAAAGTTTTTTAAGAACCAGCTATCTTCATATGAGCAAAGTGAAATTCTGGGCTACACAGAGCTGTGGTTCCTGGGGCTTGAAGCAGAGAAGCTCCACATGACTCCTGAGAAGTTCAGCAAAACAAGTTTTGATGATGAACACGGCTCCTATATGAAGGTGATGGGGAATAGGTCATGGTAACTCCAGGGGCCTGGGGCTGAAGGACAAGAAGTAGTCTGGAAAGGGGAAAAAAAAAAGTGTGTATGTGTGTGTGTGTGTGTGTGTGTGTTTTAATAGCATTTGGTGCCAATACATCTCAGACTAGGCATCCTGAAGGATTCTAGTAGTTGCTAAACCAAAGAAATGCCATGTTTAAAAATGGGAAAACTGCAATTAATATACAAACTACTCTGCTAACAGAGTACTGATTTTTCTCCAAGAGTATTTGGAGTAACAGGTTTGTGTCCTGGGCAAATTTCCACAGGCTCTTTTTTCTGCATAGCTCTGCACCCATTGGAAAAGCCATACTTCATGGAATAAGATGCAGTCTTCCCAACATCCTCTTTTTTGTCTCCTCCATACAAGCCCATACATGGACCTTTTTCTATTTCATTTTAAATGCCATTTCTCCACAGCCAAGAAAAGTTCTTGTCATTGTAGTCTCTGGCACCTAGTCCTTGACTCCTTTCAATTTCCCAAAGATGGATCCTAGCAAAGATGGATCTCTCGTTCTCCTCTTCTGATTGTAATCTGGGGTTCGCTAGGACAGTGCCTCTTACCAGCCTGAAGGCAAAATCCGGGCAGTGAAAAGTGTCTCTTTTGCTTCAGAAAGGAATTTCCACTTCTGAAAATGTCCAGATATGTGATGCTTAGTCTACCAGGTTAGTAGGCTACTGGGAAATTCCTCCTCTGGACATTTCTTCACAACTTGGTTACATTTAAAGATTGGTCTTTGATGGCTTCAAAGAAGAGACATATTTCTTTTTTTAAAAAAATATTTTATTTATTTATATGACAGAGAGATAGAGAGCACAAGTAAGCAGAAAGGCAGGCAGAGGGATAGGGAGAAGCAGACTCCCTGCTGAGCAGAGAGCCCGACGTGGGGCTCGATCCTAGGACCCTGAGATCATGACCTGAGCCAAAGGCAGATGCTTAACTGACTGAGCCACCCAGGTGCCCCAAAGAGACATTATTTCTTAAGAGTATTTAGAGCTGTGTTTCTCAAGCTTTACTATACACACTAATCCCCTGGAGATCTTGTTAAAAATGTGGATTTTTATCCAGCAGGTGTGGGACGGAGCCCCTGAGATTTTTGCCTTTTTCAAAAGTTTCCAGGCAATGCCCATGCTGCTGGTCCTTGGGTCACACTCTGAGAAGGAAGGATTTAGAGTTTCTGGCACAAATCCTCAATCTAGTGCCCTGGTTCTCAACATTTTTAGGCCAAGGATCCCTTTGGGAGTCTGATATATGCTGTAAGTACTTATTCCAGAAAAGGCACCCTGAACATACATAAAGTTTCAAAGAGGGGTGGGCTGTTAATGGATCCTTGGTTAAGTATCTCCAATACAAACCTTACTTCCAATTCATCCAGACATCCTTAGCTCCTCCACCCCAAACCCTGCCTGGGTGTAGAGTCTCTGGGAAATTCCCCAGGGATGTCAGCACTACCTTTAAGTTAATTCACTGGAGCTCAGTTCCTCAGTCTCAAATATTAGGGAGCTATGCTACTGGTGGAGGCAGGCAGGTAGATGATGCATGCTCACTATACTCAGAATCTCCATCTTCATTGCATTCCAGTGCGTGCCAAATTCCCAAACAAGCAGCACAATTGCATTCTCATTTCTATTCTGTCAGCGATCATTAATTAAATACCTATTTGAGAACCTCTCATATGCTTGAGCATGTGCTAGACTCTGGAAATATAAAAGGAAATATAAAAATGAGTACAACCTGGTTCTTAGCCTCAAGTAATGACGATCAATGTCAAAGTTGACATGTAGATAGATAATTATGATACAACCAAACTGGTGACCTGTACAAAATACCTTTATGCCAACATGTGCAGAACTTGTCCCTTGCCCTTTCCCTATACATTGTCATAACAAACCTATACAAGTAGGGCAATCCACTTCCACAATTAGGAAAGTTGTACCTGTTCATATTCATGATCCTGATTCCTGCTATATGAAAGAACTACCACCACAGAATCACAAACACTTCCTGAGGACTTGTATACAAACATATGTCTTTCATCTCTCCCAAATTCCTGAGTGCAAAAGTGGGAATCAGAGATTCTCAGAACTGGAAGGCATTAGAGGTTCTTATCCAGGATCTTCAGTTACAGATGAGGGCACTCAGCTCAGAGTTAGTAAGTGACTTGTCTGAAGATACGCAGATAAAGTCTTTTTAATTAAAAATTTCCCGTTGCTTTGAATAAATACCTGTTCTCTAGTTTCCAGCCCATGGAGGCAATGGGTGATTCTGGCTCTTGGAAAATGCTTCTCTTCTTAGTTGAGAAAGGTTTGAGTTCTGTACTGCTTACTGTCAAGTTAGAATTAAATCTGGATAAGTCAAGAGGAGAACTAGATCTGACCAGGAAGAGGCAGAACAGACACACCAGGGGTCTGAAATAGAACTTCCCCCAAACTGAGGCTACTGCTCAGCTGCATTCCAGAATTATGAAATATCCAAACTGGAAGGGACCTGAGAGCCACTTTGTTCAGTCCTCTTACTTTGCAGGTTCCCACATAAGCAGAAAACTAGAGGTAATAGCAGGGCTGGGACTAGAACCCAAGTTTTCTTTTTTTTAATTTTTAATTTTTAAAGATTTTATTTAGTTATTTGTCAGAGAGAGAGAGAGACAGAGAGAGAGAGAGTGGGTGTGTGTGTGTGCACAAGCAGGGGGAGCGGCAGGGAGAGGGAGAAGCAGACTCCCCGCTGAGCAGGGAGCCTGATGCGGGACTCGATCCCAGGACCCTGATCATGACCTAAGCCTAAGGCAGACGCTTAACCAGACTGAGCCACTCAGGTGTCCCTAGAACCCAAGTTTTCTAAAGACCATCCAATGTTCTTTGCACTGCCTGACATGGATAGAGCCTGTGGGACCTTCCTGGCACCACCTTGGTAGCCTGGGATCCGAGCAACAACCTAAGCAATGAGAGGAGGATGGGAATTATACAAATACCTGGTGCAGTTCAGAAAGTTCCCCCAGGCGTAAACCATGGGCTGACACAGGGGCCCCACTATCAGGGAAGCCCCAGAGCCTATGACTCTGTTCCTTACCCTGGTCTGGCTTCTGCAGGTCCTGCATGACCACATTGCCTACCGCTATGAGGTTTTGGAGATGATCGGGAAAGGGTCCTTTGGACAGGTGGCCAAGTGCTTGGATCACAAAAACAATGAGTTGGTGGCCTTGAAAATCATCAGGAATAAGAAGAGGTGTGGTTTGGTAGATGGCCTAGGCCATGGGAGAGGTGGTCTGTGTGATTCTGGCCCCTTCATAATGCCAACCCTTCCTAACTCTGCGTTTTCCTTTGATCTTCCTCATCCTTTTCCTCTTTCTCTATCTGATTTCACAATGGGGCACAAGGAAGCAAGAATATGAAGCTTTTAGTGCTTTCTGCTCCCTCTCCCTGGACAGTCTTGTTGGGGTGATGGAGAGGGGCTGGAGAAAGGGGCTAACTGCTGTAGCATGACATGACACTGTGAATTCTGTCCCCATTTCCTATCCTCCCTGCCACTCCCCCACCACTTCAGATTTCACCACCAGGCCCTGGTGGAGCTGAAGATCCTGGAAGCTCTCAGAAGGAAGGACAAAGACAACACCCACAATGTGGTACACATGAAGGACTTTTTCTATTTTCGCAATCATCTCTGCATCACCTTTGAACTCCTGGGGTCAGCTGCTTTTTCTTTTAGTTCATTTTCTTTTGAAAAATTGCTTAAGGTGACAGAAGAGAAACTTTGAGGTCAGAACACTAGATTTTTCTAGATGTGAGCTTTTAATGACTAGAGTGGACATGATGGCCAAGGAGTCAAAGGAGCTGGGCCCAAAGCTGCCCATCTCACCCCATGCCTCAGTCATGCCTGTCACCTGCCAGCATACTCAGGATGTGCTGCCTAAGTTCTGGGTGCCAAACTGGGTGACATAACCAATTCAAGCCCTCTGCCCTCAAGATTGATACTGAAATATATTGAAAAGGACTATCCTTTGCCACCATGTCCCCACTCACTGGCTTTATAATCCTGTGGTGCTGAGGTTGGAACCCAAGGGAACAGGAAGCTAGCTGTTCCCAGTGGGGAAAGGACTTTGATTTTGAGCAAATAAGGATAGGAGCAGGTATTTTTGGTCAGGAAGCAGAACCTGACTGAAATAGATTGGCATCACCTAGCTGAATATTGGAGCTGGAAGGGTGTGATAATTGGAAGGACATGCTAATTTGATTACTTTTCTCTTTGAGAAGACCATCTTCCATAATTTGAACAAAACCAGAAACCCAGAAAGCGTTTAGCAAAGGGGAATAATTAGGGTAGACGCTCAGAGGCTCAGTATTATGGGATTCACTGAGCTGGTAGCTTGGTGCTCCCATGACACCATTGCTGTTAGTGAAATTCTAGGAACCAGCTAAATTGGAATCAGAAGGAAGGTTGATACTCTTCTCAGCATCTCTGATGACTACAGAATGTGGTCCACTTCCCAGTATACAGAGGCGAATTATCTTCCTTCTGTCAAAATGAACAAGCCAGGCTGCCTTTCTAGACCATTACTCACAGTATTTGCACAGTTAGATGTCATTGTACTTAAAAGAGCTCTGAAAAGAGAGGGGGGACAGGTGTGTGGAGGGTGAATCCAAAGACCAGAGAGGTTAGGAGTTGCCCAGGGTCACACAGCCAGTCAGAATGAGGCTAGAGCTTCACATCTCCCCTGTACTCCCCAAGAACGAATAGCTTCCTAAATACTTCCAGAGTTAGAGAAGGCTTGGAAATGGAAGATTGGGAGAAACCAGGAAGGTTGTTTCTGGATTGTGCCCCTTCTTTCCCTCCTCTCCCCATCTTATGGTTTGCAGAGTCACAAACTGGCAGCTCACAGATATATTTTTCTTGTTAAAATGCTTTGCATTTGTTTCCAACATTTGTAAGTCAGCAGATTTCACATAATATAGCAGGCTTTTATACAGTAGTGCAGGCTTCTGCCTGTTTAGAAAATTTGGTATAATCTAGCAAGAGTAAACCCTCATTTCTGCAAGGCTACAGTTGGATGGGACCAAGCATCCAGGCTCACTTTAGATAGGGTAGGGCTTCTCCATTTTGCCTCAGCCCCTATCTATCCACTCTCTTGTTGCCTTACCTATCAGGAACACTTATATGTCTTTAGATAGCCTTATTAGTTTGGGGCAGGGGTGGCCACTTGGTTGGGTGGTGGACTTCCTGGATCTCTTCCAAGGGCCTGAGAAACTATGAATATTTCAGAAGTTTGGCCCAACGTTTTAACACCCACATAAGTAACAAAGTGGTTAATGACCTTGCCACATAAGAAACAAGAGGACATCTGAAAGCCCAGCACAGTGGAGCTTCACACCAGATCCACCATGAATCAAGGGGAAGGTTGAGTTTATAGGACTTGAAAGCCCTGCCTCCTCGTCTGAGGTTTGCCTACTACCAGAGGGAAACCAGGTGATATGGGATTGTTTGCAGGTTCAAACTCAGCATTATACCTTCTGCACTGATACACATCACTTTCTCCCTCTCTTTTCCAGAATCAACTTATATGAGTTGATGAAGAATAATAGCTTTCAAGGCTTCAGTCTGTCAGTAGTTCAGCGCTTCACCCTCTCTGTTTTGAAGTGTTTGCAAATGCTTTATGTAGAGAAAATCATTCACTGTGATCTCAAGCCTGTGAGTACAAGCTCTGTCCTGCCAGGGGAGCTGATTCCCACCCTCAGAAATTGTTTGCCCCATTCTGTTTCCCAGTGGTAACTGGGAAGCCATCATAACCAAGGCTCCAGGGTAGAAGCCAAGCAGTTATGTTTATATGTTGTGTAAACCATGAGAGATTCGGTGAAGACTAAGGGACAGATATCGGGGCAATGCAGAGAGATGTAGTTTATCATCAAGACTGACAGGAGCAGGAAGGTCTGAGGGCTTTCCTACAGAAGGCTTGGGGGTGTGCAGAGACATATGTTATGCAGAGAGATGGAGAACTGCTGTACTAAATCCTGAGTTTATGCACTGTACTCTGAGTTGGTTCTAGGGTACAGCAAATCCTCTGCTCCAACTGAATGTGCCCTTCCCACATGTCCTGCTGGTATTCTATACCTAGCTCTATTATTGCCCTGGTTGCTATGTAGGGATGGTTTCTTTATCGTCCACTGACTGCAAGCTCCCCCAAGGTCAGGGACCATTGTCTTCTCACCATTTTATTCCCAGGATCTGTCATGGTACCTGGCAATAGTAATGGTAGGCAACAAATAAATGCTTGTTAGAAGAGTTAATGATTGCAAGCTTGAGGAGTACAGAGAAGTAGCTAGGGGAAAGGTATAAGGGTGTGAAGATATTCAATCAGGAGCTGGTTCCAAAAACAAGATGATTCTCACAGATATGCAAATATCCCTTAACTTTTCCTCATTCCCTTCTCCTCACCTTCCCTGGAACAGTTGATTTTTTTTATTGTTTTTTATTTTAATTCCAGTATAGTTAACACAGTGTTATATCAGTTTCAGGTGTACAATATAGTGACTCAACATTTCCATACCATACCTGGTGCTCATCATGATAAGTGTGCTCTTTAATCCCCATCACCTATTTCCCTTATCCCCCCACCCACTTCCCATCTGATAACCACTAGTTTGTTCTCTATGGTTAAGAGTCTGTTTCTTGGTTTCTCTCTCTCTCTTTTCTTGCTCATTTGTTTTGTTTCTTAAATTCCACATGTGAGTGAAATCATATGGTATTTGTCTTCATCTGACTGACTTATTTCCCTTAGCATTATACTCTCTAGATCCATCCATGTTGTTGCAAATGGCAAGATTTCGTTCTTTTTTTTTTTTTGGCTGAGTAGTATTCTATTGTACACCTCTTCTTTATCCATTCATCAGCTGATGGACTCTTGGGCTGCTTCCATAATTTGGTTATTGTAAATAATGCTGCTATAAACATAGGGGTGCATGCATCCCTTTGAATTAGTGTTTTTGTATTTTGGGGGTAAATACCCAGTATTGTGATTAGTGGATTGTAGGGTGGTTCTATTTTTAACTTTCTGAGGAACCTCCATACCAAAACAAAATTTTTAAAAAACCGTAACTCATTGGGCAAATTTGGGATATTTTTGCAATCCAATATTGACAAGATAGAGATGTTCTCTCAGGGTTTACTGGTAGAGTCTCACAAGAATGGTGATACATTGATTTATTCTCCACATTCAAGTTCCTAATCCTCAGCTTTGCAGCTTCAAAGAGTCACTACATCCATGGTTTTGGGGCTTAGGGGACTGACTCTAAGCAAGGAAAGTCACATGACATAATGGATTTCTTTGAGAAATAGTAAACTGGAGTATATATGCCCCTAGAAAAGTGTGCATGCAACCAGGAGAGTGCTTGGTGAGTGTAGATCAAGAATCAGGGAGTTATTCAAAGATACAAATGTAGTGATCTGAAGGGGCACCTGCACCCCAATGTTTATAGTGGCAATGTCCGCAATAGTCAAACATGGAAAGAGCCCAGATGTCCATTGACAGATGAATGGATAAAGAAGATGTGGTATATATATCAACCATCAAAAAAAATGAAGTCTTGCCATTTGCAATGACGTGGATGTAACTAGAGGGTATTAGGCTAAGCGAAATAAGTCAATCAGAGAAAGACAATTATCATACGATTTCACTCATATGTGGAATTTAAGAGACAAAACAGATGAGCATAGGGGAAGGGAGGGAAAAATAAAACAAGACAAAATTAGAGATGGAGAAAATCATAAGACACTCTTAATCATAGGAAACAAACTGAGGGTTGCTGGAGGGGAGGTGGGTGGGGGGATGCAATAACTGGGTGATGGACAATAAGAAGGGCACTTGATATAATGATCACTGGGTGTTATATACAACTGATGAATCACTGAACTCTACCCTGGAAACTAATAATACACTATATGTTAATTAATTGAATTTAAAATAAAAAAAAATAATCAAGGAGTTAGGATAGTTTCAGTGAGCTCTGATGGTCTGATGCATCCATCCCCACTATAGAGTTTTTCTGTCAATATGATGGGAAGGCCTACACCATTTAGTTAAGGAACCTTTCCACGGGTCTGGAGACACACTAGAAATGTCTGCTTTTTAATGACTTTTGCTGAATGAACTCTTCCAATTAATATAGATATTCTTTAGGAAAGGTATATGGACTAAATTTGTACTTTCTTAATTTGTGATGCTGGAGGCTTCAGACCAGGCCTGCTGTGTCATATCTAGAAAGTTAAGGACTCAGTAAGGAACTAATTCATCTGATATTCATAATAGTCAATTCATTTGATACTGAGAGCTGTGAAAACATGACTGGGGCTTTAAACTCCAGGCCTAGGTAGTACACCCTCATGCTCTGAGAGCCCAGGAGCTCTGCTTGCTTAACCACAACTCTCCGGCGACACTGGTTTCACGTTTTCCCCAAAGTCAGTGAAAGAATCACAACTCAAATTAAATTATTGCCTTTTTTTGGTCCATTACTGACATATCAGTATGTTGGGGGAGCACTTAATGGAAACATTAAATTCAGTCAGTGATATTTTTAAGACCTTAGGCAAGCAAGAGATAGAGTCTGGTGCCAAGGAGATAAAAATAAACCCATAGGGTTCAGGAGTTACACATTCTATATGGGAAAGGAGACAAAATATATGCAAAAGAAATACTGCAAAGCAGCAAATGCTGGGTCCAAACAAGAGGTACAGACCACAAATCGAATGGGAAGTCAGAGGAGGGCGGAGAACATGGTGTTTGGAGATGTGGGAGGAGGCCAACTTGGAACTGGTCACATTTTGAACTGGGTCCTGGAGGATGGCAGGCATTCTGGTAAATAGAGTGTGTAGAGCAACATTATTAAAACTGACGTCTGTCTTTCTCCTTCTCTCTAGGAGAATATAGTGTTATACCAAAAGGGCCAAGTCTCTGTTAAAGTCATTGACTTTGGATCAAGCTGTTATGAACACCAGAAAGGTAGGCACGTTCTGGTCCCTTTGTCTGAATTTTCCTATTGCGATTTCTTTCCCTTACTGAATGAAACACCACTTCCGATGTGAGGTCACCTGAGTTCTAGTCCGGACTGAGCCACAGCAATTGCTGGTGTGATTTTGAACAAGATGCTTCACTTCTCTGAGCCTAAGTCTCCTCATCTATAAAATGAGAAGATTGGACTCAAATACCACAAAGGTCCTTTACAGCTCTTAAGTTCTGTATCTGGAATTACCCCAGAGCCTTGGCTCCCAAAACTAACTAGGCATGCATCTGAATTACTAGAGGCCTCTGAAAACTTACAACTCCCAGGGCCTCACCCCAGATGTACCGAATCTAAATTTCTGGGGGAGATCCCAGCAGTCTGTACTGTAGAACACACAGCCATTCTGAGGTTTGGGAATCACTGCCCTAAGCTCTCTAGACTTTATATTTTTTTCCAGGCTAGAATCCAGAAAGCAGCCTTGGAGTACATTTGTACAACTGTCACTGAACTTGATTTAAGTGCCTCTTCTTTGACTTTTATCAAGTTTGATGGCAAGAACATGTACCATTTAACAAACACTTAATTGAGTATCTTGTATGTGTTTGTCACCGTTCTGGGTATAGGAACAAAAAAAGCCGAACACATCCTGTGCTCTGATTGCTTACAGTTCAATGGAAGAAACAAAGATACAAAGGTAACAGGACAGGTGCAGTGATTATAAATACGTACAGACTGTATCAAGGCAACAGCAAAGAGGGGTTTGGGACCAGCCTTCATGGTGGCAGGGAGTGTCAGAGGAAGCCTCCTGAGGCTAAAGAAAAGACTACTAGATGGTTGTTTCTAAATATTCTGCAGCACTACTTTTGAAGACACATGTTATCTTTTATGTACGGAACCCATAAGAAATTCCAGCTAGAAAACAGTCTGCCTCCCACAAAGTACTCATTTGCTTACTCTTCTCAGCCATGAAAGCTGTGCAGCCTCTTTCTTGCCTTGGCTGCCAGCAGAATTTGTAATGATCCTATCCTGGCCTTCAGATAGTCACTTCCCCCTTTATATAGCTTCTGACTTCCCTTTATCTTTATTTTAACCATGAGGCAGTATAGAGTATGGATACCAGACTTGAACGGCCTGAGTTCAAATCCCAGCTCTGCCACATAGCTGAGTGACCTTGATAATTTATTTAATCTTTGTATGCCTCAGTTTTCTCATTTTAAAATGGGACAATCATAGCACCTGCTTCACAGGATTGTCGTAAGGACTGAGAGTTGCTCTGTATGAAGCACTTGGAATAGTGCCTGGCACATGTTAAGGATTTTTTAAAAAAATATTTTATTTATTTGTCAGAGAGAGAGAGGGGGCAGGCAGAGGGAGAAGCAGGCTCCCTGCTGAGCAAGGAGCCCAATGCAGGACCGGGTCCCAGAACCCTGAGATCATGACCTGAGCCGAAGGCAGATGCTTAACTGACTGAGCCATCCAGGCGTCCCAACATGTTAAGGATTATAGAAGTGTCCATTAAATCCGTTTTTTAAAGTTACACTGTGTATATATGTACTTTGCAAAGTGCATCGAAAGCATTTTGGATGTAGGCAGGGTATAAAAGTCATTTTTATTATATCTTTATTTTGTTTTAGTTATGTTTTTACTGTAAACAATTCAAACAACAGACAAGTGACTACAGAATCCTTGCCCTGCCAGTATCTGGGTAAAGAATGTCAGCATGTGGAAGTAACTGTAGTGTCCTGTTTCTCCCACCTCTGTAAAATCTAGGCTCCCCATAGTACTGTCTTCTGTACAGCTTTATCTGCTGAGATTTTGTGGGCTCTTCCTTCTTTACATTATACAACACAATGCACATAATACATTGAATACACGTTAGAAGAGTGTGCATTTTACATGTTTCTTTTTCCATTTTAATATGCCTCTTCCCTTGCCAAATCACAATACTTTCAGAAGGCATCTACCCCAAATTAACGTGATAGTTTGAAAATTTAGCTTTATATTAGTCTGTTTCCTTTTTTATAAAGTTTGGCTAACTTAAATATCTTTCCCTAGAACAATGCCTACTTTAGAGTTCTTGACCAATAAAGTGAAGATAGTAACACCACATGATAATCAGGTTGCTGTGAAGATTTGATGAGATTATATACGTAACCTGACTCAGAAGTGCTGGTCAGGGCGCCTGGGTGGCTCAGTTGGTTAAGCGACTGCCTTCGGCTCAGTTCATGATCCTGGAGTCCCGGGATTGAGTCCCGCATCAGGCTCCCTCCTCAGCAGGGAGTCTGCTTCTCCCTCTGACTCCCCCCTCTCATGCTCTCTCTCTCTATCTCATTCTCTCTCTCAAATAAATAAATAAAATTAAAAAAAAAAAAAAGAAGTGCTGGTCAGCACTTGTGTTTCCATCTCCCTGAAAAGCCTGGTGAGTGAAAAGTGGTGGGGGAGTCTTAATTATCCTCGACCTTCCCTTGAGAAGGTGTCCTGAGGAACTGTGTTTTGGAGAGGAGGATTTTACCTGATGGTTCTCTTTCTTTCCCCACAGTATATACCTACATCCAAAGCCGGTTCTATAGATCCCCAGAGGTGATTCTGGGCCATCCCTACAACATGGCCATTGATATGTGGAGCCTGGGCTGCATCATGGCTGAGCTGTACACAGGCTACCCTCTCTTCCCTGGGGAGAATGAAGCAGAGCAGCTGGCCTGCATCATGGAGGTGAGGGGGAGGGCCGCTGCGGGATCCATAGCTTGCACACAAACACTGGGCTACATCAGTCGCTGTCGGGCAGGGGCCTGCATACTTTTTTGTTGTTGTTGGATGTTCCCTAAAAGTATTTTTGGAATTATGTGCCCCTCTGTACACTTTTGAGTTGGTATCTAACATTTTTATATTAAATATATAAATATTATATATAGATATATAAATATATATAAATATATAAATTATTATATATAAATATATTATATATAAATATTATATATAACATATTTATATATAAATATATAAATATTATATATAAATATATATATTAAATTGCAGAGGATGAAATTTCCAACATATTATGAAAGTGACATTTTTCTTTTTATTTTTTAATCATTTTAAAAAATTTTAATTCCAGTATAATTAACATACAATGTTATATTAGTTTCAGGTGTACAATGTAGTGATTCAATAATTCTATACATTATGTGCTCAACATGACAAGTGTACTCAACCTTTTTTTGAGAGAGAGAGCACTCTCGAGCATGAGTCGAGGGTGGGTGGGATGGGGAGGGGCAGAGGGAGAGAGAAAGAAAGAATCTTAAGCAGGTTCCATGCCCAGCAGAGAGCCCAACGTGGGGTTCAATCTGATGACCCTGAGATTACAACCTGAGCTGAAATCAAGAGTTGGACACTTAACTGACTGAGCCACCCAGGCACCCTGATAAGTGTACTCTTAATTCCATTCACCTAGTTCACCCATCCTCCACCCACCTCCTTTCTGGTAACCATCTGTTTGTTCTCTATAGTTAAGAGTCTGTTTTTTTGTTTGTCTCATTTATCTTTGTTGATTTGTTTTGTTTTTTAAATTCCAAATATAAATGAAGCTGTATGGTGTTTGTGTTTATCTAACTTATTTCACTTAGCATTATATTCTGTAGATCCATCCATGTTGTTGCAAGTAGCAAGATTTCATTTTTTTTTATAGATGAGTAATATTCCATTATATATATACCACATCTATATATACATATATACCACATCTTTATATATATATACACACACATCATATATATATATACACACCACAACTTCTTATATATATACATCTCTCTCTCTATATATATATATGTATATGTGTGTGTGTGTGTGTACCACATCTTTATCCATTCATCTATTGATGGACACTTGTGTTGCTTCCATAATAATTTGGCTATTGTAAATAATGCTGCAATAAACATAGGGGTGCATTTATCTTTTGAAATTAGTGCTTTTGTATTCTTTGGGTAAATGTCCAGTAGTGGAATTATGGGATCATATGGTAATTATATTTTTAATCTTTTGAGGAATCTCCATACTGTTTTCTACAGTGGCTGCACCAGTTTGCATTCCCTCCAACAGTGCATAAGAGTTCCTTTTTCTCTACATCCTTGCCAGCACTTGTTGTTTCTTGTGTTTTTTACTTTAGCCATTCTGACAGGTGTGAGGTGATATCTCATTGTGGATTTGATTTGCATCTCCCTGATGATGAGTGATGTTGAATATCTTTTCATGTATCTGTTGGCCATCTGGATGTCTTCTTTGGAAAAATGTCTAATTGTGTCCTCTGCCCATTCTTAATTGGATTATTTATTTTTTAGATGTTGAGTTGTATAAATTCTTCATATATTTTGGATATTAACACTTTATTAGATATGTCATTTACAAATACCTTTTCCCATTTGGTAGGTTGTCTTTCAGTTTTGTTGATTGTTTCCTTTGCTGTGCAAAAAGTATTTTATTTTGATGTAGTCTCAGCAGTTTATTTTTGCTTTTACTTCCCTTGCTTTAGGACACATATCTAGAAAAATGTTGCTATGGCTGATGTCAGAGAAATAACTGCCTATGCTCTCTTCTAGGATTCTTATGGTTTCAGGTCTCACATTAGGTTTAATCCCCTTTGAGTTTATTTTGTGTATGGTGTTAGAAAGTGGTCCATTTTCATTCTTTTACATGTTGTTGTCCAGTTTTCCCAACACTGTTGGAGTCGATCTAGAAAATAGAAATTTGGGATGGATGGATGTGTAGGTAGGTAGGTAGGTAGGTAGGTGGATGATATAGATAGATAGATAGAGATCAGATAATTAGACTAACATATATATATTTATCTATCTATCATCTATCATCTATCTATCTATCATCTATCTATCTATCTATCATCTATCTATCATCATCTATCTATCATCTATAGAGAGAGAGACAGAGAGAGAGAGAGATTAGATCTTTATTCATAGTCAAATGTCTTTGTTCACTGGTATAATCCTGTCTTTTTTCCATTGCATATTCTTGCCTCTTTTATCAAAGACTAATTGACCATATAGTCATGGATTTATTTCTGGGCTTTCTATTTGGTTCCTTTGATCTATGTGTCTATTTTTGTACTAGCACTATACTGTTTTGATTACTACACCTTTATAGTATATCTTAAAATCTGGGATTGTGATACCTCCAGTTTTGTTCTTCTTTTTCAAGATTGCTTTGGCTATTTGGGGTCTTTTGTGGTTACATACAAAATTTAGGATTATTTGTTCTAATTCTGTGAAAAATGCTGTTTGTATTTTGGTAAGGATTTCATTAAATCTATAGATTGCTTTGGGTAGTATGGACATTTTAACAATATTTGTTCTCCCAATCCATGAACATGGAATATTTTTCCATTTGTTTATGTCATCTTCAATGTCTTTCATCAGTGTTTTAGAGTTTCCAGAGTACAGCTCTTTTACTTCTTTGGTTAAGTTTATTCTTAGATATTATATTGGTGCAATTATTTTCTTAATTTCTCTTTCTGTTAGAATAGTGACATTTTATTTTTATTTTTTTATTTTTTTATTTAATTTAATTTTATTATGTTATGTTAGTCACCATACAGTACATCATTAGTTTTTTGGGTTTTTTTATTATGTTATATTAATCAGCATACATTACATCATTAGTTTTTGATGTAGTGTTCCACAATTCATTGTTTTCATATAACACCCAGTGCTCCATGCAGTACATGCCCTCCTTAATACCATCACTGGGCTAACCCATCCCCCCCGCCCCCTCCCCTCTAAAACCCTCAGTTTGTTTCTCGGAGTCCATAGTCTCTCATGGTTCATCTCCCCCTCCGATCTCCCCCCCTTCATTTTTCCCTTCCTTCTCCTAATGTCCTCCATGCTGTTCCTTATGTTCCACAAATAAGTGAAACCATATGATAATTGACTTTCTCTGCTAGACTTATTTCACTTAGCATAATCTCCTCCAGTCCCATCCATGTTGATGTAAAAGTTGGGTATTCATCCTTTCTGATGGCTGAGTAATAGTCCATTGTATATATGGACCACATCTTCTTTATCCATTCATCTGTTGAAGGGCATCTCTGCTCTTTCCACAGTTTGGCTATTGCAGACATTGCTGCTATGAACATTGGGGTGCATATGGCCCTTCTTTTCACTACATCTGTGTCTTTGGGGTAAATACCCTGTAGTGCAATTGCTGGGTCACAGGGTAGCTCTATTTTTAATTTTTTGAGGCACCTTCACACTGTTTTCCAAAGTGGCTGTACCAACTTGCATTCCCACCAACAGTGTAAGAGGGTTCCGCTTTCTCCACAACCTCTCCAACATTTGTTGTTTCTTGCCTTGTCAATTTTTGCCATTCTAACTGGTGTAAGGTGGTCTCTCAGTGTGGTTTTGATTTGAATTTCCCTGATGGCTAATGATGATGATCATTTTTTCATGTGTCTGTTGGCCATTTGTATGTCTTCTTTGGAGAAGTATCTCTTCATGCCTTCTGCCCATTTTTTGACTTGATTATTTGTTTTTTTGGGTGTTGAGTTTGAGAAGTTCTTTATAGATCTTGGCTATCAGCCCTTTGTCTGTAGTGTCATTTGCAAATATCTTCTCCCATTCTGTGGGTTGCCTCTTTGTTTTGTTGACTGTTTCCTTTGCTCTGCAGAAGCTTTTTATCTTGATGAAGTTCCAAAAGTTCATTTTTGCTTTTGTTTCACTTGCCTTTGGAGATGTATCTTGAAAGAAGTTGCTGTGGCTGATGTCGAAGAGGTTACTGCCTATGTTCTTCTCTAGGATTTTGATGGATTCCTGTCTCACATTGAGATCTTTCATCCATTTTGAGTTTATCTTTGTGTATGGTGTTAGAGAATGGTCAAGTTTCATTCTTCTGTATATAGCTGTCCAATTTTCCCAGCAGCATTTATTGAAGAGACTGTCTTTTTTTCCATTGCATATTTTTTCCTGCTTTGTCGAAGGTTATTTGACCATAGAGTTGAGGGTCCAACTCTATGGACTCTCTATTCTGTTCCATTGGTCTATATGTCTGTTTTTGTGACATTTTAAAATGAAATTGTTATACCAGTCTTTCAAATGTACTCAGAAATATCTAAAAACCAGAGATGACACCTATACAAATCTATGTATTGTTCAGTCATTAGTCATTCACTATCCTGACTTTTTGGAAAGAATATTTTCCAATAAAAAAGCTTTACCAAGGCTCATTGTATGATTGTTTATTATGTATTATTCTTTTTTTTTAAAGATTTTATTTATTTATTTATTTGAGACAGAGAGAATGAGAGAGAGAGAGCACATGAGAGGGGGGAGGGTCAGAGGCAGAAGCAGGCTCCCTGCCGAGCAGGGAGCCCGACGCGGGACTCGACCCAGGGACTCCAGGATCGTGACCTGAGCCAAAGGCAGTCGCTTAACCAACTGAGCCACCCAGGCGCCCCATTATGTATTATTCTTAAAGGCATCGTATTATGGAGCTAAATTAGACAAAACAGGAGAAAATAACCCTAAAAAATTAGAAATTTCGCATTTTAGGATTATACCAGTGAACAAAAATATTTTGACTGTGGACAAAGATATTCTCTCTCTATATATATATATGTGTGTGTGTGTGTGTGTGTGTGTGTGTGTGTATATGTGTATATATGTGTGTATATATATATATCTTAGTCTTTCTAATTATCTATCTAATATCTATCTATCTATCTATCCATCCCAAATTTCTATTTTCTAGATCGACTCGAAGTTATGGATGGTCAAAGGGACACACACATACCCTTGAGAATTATTAAACATAGTTTCATTTCATGGTTGAAACTAATAAGTATTAAAATAATTTATGTAGGGCGCCTGGGTGGCTCAGTTGGTTAAGCGACTGCCTTCGGCTCAGGTCGTGATCCTGGAGTCCCGGGATCGAGTCCCACATCGGGCTCCCTGCTCAGCGGGGGGTCTGCTTCTCCCTCTGACTCTCTTCCCTCTTGTGCTCTCTGTCTCTCATTCTCTCTCTCTCAAATAAATAAATAAAATCTTTTAAAAAAAATAAAATAAAATAATTTATGTAATAATAGCTATAAATGATAACTATGATGGAATGAACACTGGCCTGGAAATCAGTAAACATGGAGTTTAGTCCCAGCCCTTTCTCTTGGGCAAGTTAGTTCTCCCTTCTGGATCTCTGTAAAATGAGATGATCAGAGTACTTGGCTTCTAAGGTTGATGATGAATGATTTAATGAAGCATTCCTGAACCAATCCTGTTTCCAATACCAAGAAGAATTGGGGAGCATGGGATCTGGGTTGAGGTCCCCCCCGGCCCAGAACCGATTCAGCTTCAGTGTCACTGAGGCTGAAGAGGTGGAGGAGGAGGAGGAGGATAGTGTTGTGCATGGATGTGGCTGGGAACCCAGCTGCAGGGATAGGTAACCTAGGGCTGAGGACACCTGTAATTTCTCTGTCTCTGTACATCCCTATAGGCTGCAGTGGGTAAAGGTGAATAAGTAGGTGCTACTCTTTTCTTTTCTTTTCTTTTCTTTTGTCATATAGTGGACTGATGCTCATCTGGTGATTTCCACCTCCCAGAGCTGGGATATGTCATTCCTTAATTCAAGGGTGGTCAGCATATACACTGGTTTATTTATTCTGACAATGAGATCTGGCTGCCACTAAAAGTGGGCTACCTCCAGTTGGTCTTAATGCTTATTTAAAATAACATGGCTGAGGGGCGCCTGGGTGGCTCAGTCGTTAAGTGCCTGCCTTCGGCTCAGGTCATGATCCCAGGGTCCTGGGATCGAGCCCCGCATTGGGCTCCCTGCTCAGCGGGAAGCCTGCTTCTCCCTCTCCCACTCCCCCTGCTTGTGTTCCCTCTCTCACTGTCTCTCTCTGTCAAATAAATAAATAAAATCTTTAAAAAAAAAATAACATGGCTGATATTGATACTCAGAATACTGAAAGTGCCCTAAATTAGGAGTCAGAAGACCCATGCTTTTGGCCTTTTTATCACTGGCTTGAGGTTATCACTTAATATCCCCTGGTCCTTATCTGTAGAAGCAAAATTTAGCCAAAGTCCCATCCAGCTCTAATGTGTGACTCCACAAGAGTGAACCCACTGCATTGTACTTGTTGAAGGTGCTGGGCCTGCCACCAACCCACTTCATTCAGACGGCCTCCAGGAGATGGACATTCTTTGGTAAGTCCCCAGCTCTAATGCTCTTTTTCCCATTGTGATGATGAAGTCTCATAGACCTTGGAGATACCTCCCATACCTCCCATACCTAAACCTCATTCAATGCTCTTGCCTGGGCCCATCCCAAAGGGCAAGCTGTGATTAGGAGCTTCTGCTAGAAAAGTAAAAAGCTGCTGAGAAGTGGTACCAGAAAGCATGATGGAGATGGGATGGGGGAGTCACATTGGGAAGGAGGTCTTGGCATAAAAATGACAAGGTTTCTGCTCAGAAGATCTATCAGCAGATCTTGAAACTTGAAAGCTTATAACTATGCCCTTTCCTGTAAATTCTCCTTTCTCCTGCAAGCAACTTGCCCCTTCATACTATGTACTGTGCAGAGAAATCATAGAACAGAAGCTTCTAAGAATGGTGGGAAATTTCTTTGCTACATTATATCATTAATGGAGCATCATTCTTTCCTGCTGAAATTCTCTTAATCCTCCAAATCTTTACTATGCCAGAATCATAGCAACTTTGCTATAAAATGGGTAAATAAAGCTGTTAGAACAGTTTGGCTGTGGATATGTTGTGGCTTGCCAGTTATGTATAGGACGGCTACCTAATTGCTGGAATTAAGCTTCATCCATGGCCCCATGCTGCCCAACCTCCATCACAGTTTCCAGGCTCTGGATTTTCTGATCCTCTGCCTTTCTGTCTGATTGGTGCTGTGCAAGATGGACAGGTGGATTAACAAGGTCCAACTGAGGCAGGGCTTCCAGGGCACTATGCACCAAATAGATGAAGTCGTTCCCATATCTAAAATCCTTTTAAAGAACCACAAGAACTTAAGGGATTCTTATGTAGAAAAATCCATAGTGACCAGAAATTTGGCCAAGTGGAGTGAAGCCAGACATGAGGGAAAGGGGACTCCACAGATAGGGGCTCTGCACCATCTGGAATGACATTTCTGACTACTCATTCCCATCGGGATAGTTCATAGGCTTCTATTGGCTATGGAATATCCATCATTCCTAGCCCTCTCACCTCTTATTTCCACACAAGAGTGCCTTCAAAATAGGGGCAAATCCCTTACTTTCTTTCCACAGCTTGCCCCATAAGTAAAAGAGTTAAAAATACCCTGATGGGGGGATTCCTGGACAAGACGGTTTTAGTCATGTTGGTGGTCAGTCAGTATACATTAGTTCAGTCATGTGAGGGTTAAAACGTAATCTACTCCTGCACCATTTGGTAAAAAGCCCCTGCCACAGCTACAGGTTCCCTGGCCCCTTTCCCAGGACCTGTTGGACTTGCCAATATCCAGAAACTAAAAGTTTAAGGCCTGGCAAGCTGAGGGTCCTCCATGACCCTGTTTCAGTACCAAAGCTATCATCCTTTCTGATTGGTTAGTCCCATGCCATTCCAAGGTTAAATCTTTGAGACATCATCTTGTAGTCATGGCTGGAGCTTTGAAGACCTTCCTTGTGGGCACGGTAAGTGTCCTGGCTGCCTTAGAACAGTGCCCATGCACTAACCCTTCTTCTAGAGCAGTCTGATGGCAGGCAGGAAGATTTTAGCTGACTAGTTTTTATAACATACATAGGTCAATGGAACTGGTCTTTTAACCCCAGGTATGCTTTTACCATCCACCACTTTTAATTTAGCCTTCTGGATTTCAAAGGATTTAGGGAAAGAAAAGTAGGGAAATTGGTGTTCCCTCTTGACAGACAAAGACATTGTGGGAAGAGTCACATCTTAAGCCCATAACACTGAATTTAAGATTTTACGTTGTGGGGGGCACTAAAAAGAAAGGAATATAGGGCATTTTGGTAAGAGGGTCTGGTTCATAGAGTACTGGTTTTTACCACCAGCATGAGGCTTTAGAATAATGATGTGTTTTTGGTAGCAACATCCACATCTTCACTTCCTGCATAAGAAAGGACTTTATTGGGATCTGCATCTTCTTCAGCATTTCCCAAACTTTATCTGATTATAAGAATCAGTTGGAAACTTGACAAAAATGTTAATTCCCATTATCTTCCTGTGTAACCTATGATATAGCAGATTTGAGGTGGGATGCAGGAGTCTGTATGTTTTTGACAACAGATCTTTGTGATATTTATGATAAGTTTGAGAAACACTATGTTCACCTCAATTACTGGCTCTCCCTTCCCCAGATTTGGGCTGCCAACAGCTCCTCAACCCCCAGCCACTTGTAGTTTATACCCCTCATTAGCAGCAAAGTGATGTTGCTTCAAAGGCACTAAGATGCTTAGGTGCTCCAGGTCACAAGAAGGAGATGGAGAGATTAATTAAATATTGAGAAGCAAGAGAGGTGAGAAAAACTTGTACAAGAAAAACAATTACATAATGATGACTTTAGAAGCTGTTATTTATAAGCCTGTGACCCTGATTATTCAGTCATTTGTAAAAAGAGCAACATAGGGTCAAATGGGAGCACTGGTGCCATAGTCAAAAAGGAAATGGGGTTTGTATGAGTTCACAGTACCTATACCCTCTGCAATACTCCCAACTCATTTTTAT
The DNA here is from genome assembly GCF_002201575.2 of Neomonachus schauinslandi. NCBI lineage: Eukaryota > Metazoa > Chordata > Mammalia > Carnivora > Phocidae > Neomonachus > Neomonachus schauinslandi. Next base: position 98,341,583 of record NC_058407.1, on the reverse strand, counting down.
GTCTGTAAACACACATACCCATGTGTTTATATACACACATATACACATTCAGGGTCTCTTCTAGGAATTCAGTGTGAGCAGATGTTCTTTTTGAGGCCCCACATATTGCATTGATTATAAAAGTAATAGAAGGGCTTCATTATGCACCTTCCAGAATGTCCATCATGTGACTCCTACTGAGTTTTTGTGAGAATTGTTTAATGTGTAAATTGTGTGTGTATATTCACATCCATCCATATGCAGATTTACAAAGTGTGAGCATAAGTGGTCATCTTTTCTGAACATGATGTCCAAATGAGTGGCCTCCCCTTCAAAGCATTGCACAGAATATTCTAGAGAAACCTCTGGAGCTGTCTTCAGGGCTTCTTTCCAGGCATGATAAATACATTTGGTGAGAGTTTTAATCAGTCAGAATGACTGTGTCTTAAGCAACAAAGCAAGTTTAATCATTCCAATTTATGGACAAAATTTTGATGTGACTATAAAAAAGCAATGAGATTAATTTGCTTCTGTGGCTTGTAAATGAGTTCTGAAAGCAGATGATTCTCCTACAATGACCTTCTTGTTATACTTCAGGGATGTTCCAAATTATTTTATTGGGTTAGTGGGAAAGGAGCAAGGGCATAGATAATCCAAGAATAGACAACATCTTTTTTTGTTCAGAGCTGAATGTTTTTGTCACTTCAGATTTATTATTATTATTATTATTCATTCTCATTATTATTTTATCCTAGTTAAGGTTAAGCCATTTGATTTTGGGAGGAGGAGGTGGAAAGGAGGCTCAGAACATACTGAATAGGGGGGGAAAAGTGTTTGTAAAGGTTAATTGCATATTCATTGGATAATATACATGTGATTCTTTCCATCTGAATGAGATGGAGGGCATGTTTGTGTGTGTGGGAGGGGGGTGGTGTAGGACAAAGCTAGAGCTGCAAAGACCACTCCAAGAAGCAGCATGGTTGAATGAACAGCTATGATGTGACCAATATATATTAACACCTGGAACTAAACACAGAATGTTGTATCTCCAAAGATTCCAAAGGTTTTCCTAAAAATATGACCAACAACAGGGGGAAAAAAAGATACCCGGATTCTAAGGATCTCACGATGGTGCTGAAAACCTACGACACCAGCTTCCTGGACTTTCTCAGAAGGTGTTTGGTGTGAGTTTGCAGGGGTGTCTCTGCCTCTGGGTTTCCTCTTAAACACTGTATTTTCCCACGTTTGCTGGTGAAAGTCTGGGGCTGGGACATAGTTATAAAAATAATAATAAATACTGACCATAGAGCTTGAGAGTCTGTAGAATGCTTTTCCTCATTAGACTGTTCTCTTCCATTCTTGTGTGACTAGGAGGGCAGATGATTTGCTCCGTTTTGAGATGTGGAAGCTGAGGTTCAGTGACTTGCCCTGGATTAGTGTGTGGGTAGGGCTTGCCTTCTTGGCCTCAAACTGCCTGGCAGCAAGGTTGTAGGCCAGTTCTAAATAGCTTCTGCTTCAGGAACTGAGGTCAACCTCTTGTATGTTGTAACTGTTTGCATACGCACCCAGTATATGGTTTCTGGGTCCCTCTCCATTCCCCTAGGGTTTACAGCCTAAATTAAAGGATTAGAGAAGGGATGATTTATAAACCATTTATTATGTACAGCTTTTTGGAATCTATATGCTAATTTTGATTCTTAGAAATTAGGTTCTGTACTTCGGTCAAGTCATAGTAAAAAAAAGGAACAGTACATAAAGCATTTAGAACAATGCCTAGTGTTTCAAAAATGTTAGCTCTTGTCATTCTTTTAAAAGAGGTTTTGCAAGTGTGTCTGCAGTAAATGGCAAACAGATTAGCCACATGATATTTGGTCAGTTATTGTCTCTCTCTGGGCCTCAGTTTCCTTTTCTATATAATGAAGTATTCCTAAGGTGTCTTTAGCTTTATCAGTCCTATAATTGTTGAGTATTTTTGAAACCATATGTTTATGTTCTCTCATTCTTCCAGTGGGATGGAATAGTTTTAGCAAAATACTCCTCTTGTATTTGTGCACTCTGGGAATTGAGGTACTAGCTCAGAGGATAGGCCATCAAATACTGCTGAAAGTTTTCCCATCTAGAGGGTCATGCTACTCATTTGAAGAATGGAGCTAGAGAAGGATCCTATATTTCACCATTATCTCCATCCCCCTGCCCCAGCCTTTTGCTGAGGCCACAGAATGAATATGCATTAGCAAATGACAGAAACTCACTACTGAGACTGAGGTGAGTTGTCCAGAAACCCCAACCATCCAGAACACAGCTCAGAACCAAGAAAGAAATTTTTTTCTTTTTTAGGGCAAAAGGCTGGTTGCTCATAACTTGCAGGAGGTGATCAAGCTAATGGGGCCTATTATCTTATCATTCCTTTTTTTTTTTTTTTTGCTAATTAACAAATTTTTGGAATGACAGATTAAAAATTTTGAGTCAAATTTAATAGGGGCAAATGTAAAGTCCTATGTCAAGCTTTATAGGCCAACTTTAGAAAGTAAGGAGAGGGGAGTTATAGCTCAGCAGCAGCTCATTTGAAAAAGAACTGGGGGAAAAAAAAAAGAAAAAGAACTGGGAGCTTGGGTTGTTTATGACCTTATAAATCTAGAATATTAATGCCATCTACCTGCAGTTAGAAGCTATTCCCAGCATGATGAACATCGTAAGACAACAGCTGAAATTTCCCATCTAGGAAGGTGACAACTTATTATATGACCAACACTTAGTAGTAATGTAAATGTTTTTGGATAGTTGGAGGATTGTGACGTAAAAGATTAGTTGTCTCATTCTGTATACAGTAGGCCCCCCCCCATGGTTTTGCTTTCTGTGGCTTCAGTTACCCACTGTCTACTGCAGTCCAGAAGCAGATGATCCTCCTGATGTCTTGTCAGGTCAGTACTAGCCTAGCACTACATCACACTGTATCTGTCATTCACCTCACTTCATCTCATCACGTAGGCATTTTATCATCTCACGTCTTAAGAAGGGTGAGTATAGCACTAGAAGATACTTTGAGAGGGAGAGACCACATTCACATAATTTTTATTATAGTATATTGTTATAATTGTTCTATTCTATTATTAGTTCTCATTGTGAATCTCTTACTGTGCCTAATTTATAGATTAAGTTTTATCATAGGTATGTATGTAGAGGAAAAAACACAGTATATGTGGAGTTTTGTACTATCTGTGGATTCAAGCATCCACTGGGGGTGGAATGTATTACCCTATGGGTAAGGAGGGGACTACTGTAATGTTAATGGGTAAAATTAGAAGCTGGGTCTAAGTTACTAGTGTAAAAGTCCTAGTGGATTTTGGCTCAATAAAAATGAAGAACTTTTAAAGAACTGGTTTTATCAAGATTGGAATAGCTAATTCTGTGACTAAGTACCTTGTCACTAAAAATAACTCAAGAATGGCAGGATGATTCCATGTTGAAGGTTCTGTCAGATGCCTTTTGTTACTGCATTAGATGTTTGGCTGGATTATACCCAAATCTCCTTATAATATTAATATTCTAACACTCTGTAATTTTGTGTGTGATATATTTGAAGGCCCAGATTTTGTAGTTTGGAACTTGAAATTAAGCATCTCTTTGTTTTGATCTTAGTTTATTGACCTCTAAGTCCCCATGGTTAAGATTTTCCATAATATTTCTTGGGAGGGAAATTCTAGGAACTCTGGAAGACTTGGGCTGTAATATATTCCCTGGTTTGTCATGCAAATTTCCTAAAAAGATTATTTTCATAGTTGTTTCCAGGTACTTTTTTATGTTGTAATCTCTGTTCTATAATGATATCTTTGAGTTATAACATGGTTTAAATGGGTTCTTTAAGAATGAACTATTTTTATTATATCTCATTTAGGTTCTTTATTAGTGTCTTTTTAAATGTTTTCAACGTTAGAAAGGGAAGCAAAACAATAATCCATGCTGGGCTTTGTTGGTATATAGATGGGAACCTTCTCTTCGTATGACGCCTGACCAGGCCCTCAAGCATGCTTGGATTCATGAGCCACGGAATCTCAAACCACGGTCCAGGCCCCAGACCCTGAGGAAAGCCAGTCTCTGTCTCCCCTCTGAGGCTCCGAAGGCCAAGGTTCGAGGGCATCATCACTTGGACATAAAAGGTACAGCCCCTCAAATAGCCAGTCCTCTTCCTGTAGTCCGGGGCTCAGGTATCTCTGGAAGATTCATGTCAATTTCTCTGAACTCAACCTTGGATAGTTATTCTCACTACATCACTACTAGCCTGTCATTTCTCACTTTGGAGATTTAGCCTCTTTCAGGAGACTTGCTTCTAGCTGGGTTTGCTTCTTTCTTGCCCTTTTATATTAGGAATTTCCACTTTTCTCCTGTCTTCCATTCCCTTTCTCCTCCTTTTCTTTCACCATGTCCTCCTCTGCCTGACCTATAATTACCTTTTGAATTTTTATCAGATTATGCCATTATGCAGATATCTTTTATATGCAATATAGCCTCATGGTTTTGTTCATGGTCACTGGGGTCAGGTTGCTTGGGATTAAATTCTGGCTCTACCATTTACCACGTGTGGGCCCTTGGGCAATTTAGTTAGCCTCTCTGTGTCTCAGTTTTTTTCATTTATGAGAATGAGAATAATGCCTATTCTCTATGGTTGCAGAAAGGATCAAAGAAATTAGTAAATGTAAAGTGCTTAGAATAATGCCTGGCATTATTCATTTATAAAGCACATAGAATGTGTTTTTATATCATTACAACCAGGATTTTCCCAAAGTAATTTACAGGCTAATAGACAGAATATAATTCACATTTGAACACTGTTCCTTCTGTCTTCTCTCTCCTTCGGCAGAGGTGATCACCAAAGAAGAGACCATAGACAAAATAAAAGGTGGCACCACTAAGCAGGTTCAGAATTCGGGTGATCAGCAGGGCTCTCTGCAGCATCCAGCTGAAGTTGTCCGGCTGCCTCAACTAATAGAAGCTTCCGGAAAGCCAGAGGCAGCTGTTGGACCAGAGGGGTCCGAGACCTCCCCAGAAAAACAAAGTAAAAACTCCTCACCCAAGAACATGAATATTTTACCACCTATTATATGACCTTTGCTGAAGGTGTGTCCTGTTCCTTTCCACCAATGATTTGTATTAGAGACAGCACTTATATTGTACAATATTTCAGATTGTTGTTTTTTAATGCATAAAGGTTTGTTTAAAAAAAACTTTATTCACATGACCGGTTAGCATGATTCCTATTATGAGGGATGAGAGAGAATGTCCTTGCACAAATGATATGTGTATATGGGGGCGGAGGGGCAAGTATTCAATGTCATAGCATCACTAATAGAACTCTAAATATTTTTATTTTCTTTTTCCCCAAGACAGCTGACCTGTGGATTCTTGTTTGAAAATGAAAATGAAAAACTAGTTTGAATTTAGCTTGTAACTAGCTTAAGCAACAAAGGACATTTAGTTGTTTATGTAATTGGGGAATCAGGAGGGATAAGTGTGATTTCAGGCGTTATGGAGTCTAAAAATTCAGACAAGGTCATAGGGCTCAGATTCCCTCTCTACCTATTAGCCTTGCTTCTTTTTGTGGTTTTCATTCTAAAGACAAGCTCTGCCCAGAAGTTAAAGTGACCACCAGTATCCTGTCAAAAGATGCAGTGCTGGTAGGAAAGTCTCAGAAATGACTGGACTTGAACCAAGCACTATGTCTGAGATATTGGGATCTTGTGATTGGACAGCCTGGGTCACAAGCCCATACTGTGATGATGGTAGCACCATGGAGTAGGGGACAGAGTATTTCCCAAAGGAAGGGAAGCTGAGTAAACAACAGGATATATTCACTCATCCATCACCCTCAAAATCTCATTTGGCTTTCTAGTCCTTCTCTGTATGAATACATAATCTCTATATGATTGTAATTATAGAATAGATACAATTTTATAAGAAACTTAAGATCATAACCTCATAAACAACATGGAAAATATACCTGGCTTTATAGTTTTCAATTACTGTGTAATATTTCATGAAGGAAGACACCGGATAATTGAAGCAATGGGGTGAGATAAGATCACCCAGGAAAGGTGAAACAGAATGAGAATAGCAGAGAGTCAAAAGAAAGTAGGAAAGATAAATATGCCAGGGGGTAACAGACTTAAATGGAGCCCCCAAGAGATGGAAAAAAAAACACCCAAAAATTAGAAACCAAAGGAGAAAGTTTCTAGAAAGATGAAAAATATAAAATTCCACAGAAAGGTCAGGATAAGAACAGAAAATGCCTCTTCAGTGGGGAGATATGGACACTAAATGAGAGAAGTGCCATAGCAGGTGATTTGTCCCAGGTCCTATAGCCAGAAAAGTATAGAACTGGCAGTAGAACTCAGGTCTTCTGGACATTTTTTTGACACTAGCTATCTTCAACCATGGATAAAGTTGAGGGAGACAATTGTTCTGCAACCCCCCAGAGAGAAGCGAAGAAGCCAAGTCCTCAGTATCATAATTTGAATGATTTAGGTTGAATAGAAAATATTTTGTGATTGGAATGGTTATAAATGCTAAAATAAATTGTGGCTTCTTATTCTTAGGAACACTTTAAGGCAGGGCATCTTCAAGTTGTGGCACAGATCGGATACATTAGAAACAGGATGTATGACCTTAGCCAGGGCCTCTCAGGCCAGCACTATTTTTCTTCTGCTATCCATCTGATTATTTTTTTAATTCCTGAAACATACATCTGGAGCCCTTTAATTGTAATTTTTTTAATTTTGTGTTCTTGTTTGCATGGACAGGAAAAGTTGCAAAATCCAGTGACTGGCATAAGATGACATGTCTTTGATGTGAGTGGTATGAAGATAATGTTAGGGCTCTTTAAGGATATGGAGAGGGGAACTGTGGAAGTAAGAAGGGAGGAGAAGAGGGGAAAGCGGTAGGTGGGCGCTGATCACAGGTTCGCCATCAGCCAGTCCAGCAGCTGCAGCCGCGTAACATTTCCCAACGCCTCATCCAGCTGTCGCTCCTTCTCATAGCGCAGCACTGACTGCAGGACCTCACCGACACTGCGTCCTTTGTCCACAGCAGCAGCCGAGAGCTGAAGTAGCTGGGGAAAGGAAAGAAAAGCAGTAGTAGAGGGGCAGAGCATCCCAGAGCAGACAGGAAAGGGCCTGCCAAGGCTAGAACAAAGAGGCTGGGCAGACCTTGGTAAACTGCAGTAAAAAGGCCTCGTCAAAACTGGCAAGTATGCAGCCTGTCTGACAGAAGAGAGTTATATCATCCTTAAAGAAGAGATGTTAGCATCCACCTGCCCATCATATGGAAATACAATTTCCCACTAAGACTAAATCTTGTTGCTTCCAGTGGGTGTTTGGTCAATGGTGGTCCTGTTTTCTTTTTCTTTTTTTTTTTAAAGATTATTTATTTGAGAGAGTGAGAATGAGAGAGAGAGAGGGAGTACATGAGAGGGGGGAGGGTTAGAGGGGACGCAGGCTCCTTGCCGAGCAGGGAGCCCGATGCGGGACTTGATCCAGGGACTCCAGGATCATGACCTGAGCCGAAGGCAGTCGCTTAACCAACTGAGCCACCCAGGCGCCCTGTGGTCCTGTTTTCTAAGAATTCTTAAGTTCTTAAATTCACTGTAATATCACGAAACAGTCTCCATCATTGTCCCAAGACCAAACAAGGGCGGGGGGAAATAGCCAGAGGACAAATGCACATGGTGCTTTCCATGCCCTATAGAACAGACAGCCTAGAATGCTAGAAAAGCAGGAAAGCGGCTTAGAGATCCATTCAGTCCCTGGAAGATGCAGCCAGAAAGGTGGCAAGACTTGTCAGTAATACAGTGCTAGAAATTAGCAGAGGCAACATGCATGCCCAGGTCTCTGAACCCTATGTTTAGCTCTCTCTCCAAGCTTAAAATGAGAAAAATTAGCCAAAGCAATCATTCTAGCCATATGAACACAGTACATTGCCGTTCATCTAAGTAACCAGATTTTTATTTTGTGTATTCTGCACCCGACTCTCTGAGAGGAAGGAAAACAAACAGGCCAAATATCAGGAGCTTTTCCAAAAGGGGAAATTTCCATGAGAGAGACTAAAGTACACATGGATGTTCTTAAAACAAATGGAAGGACCAAGTCTTAACAAAGAGAAGATATAAAGAAGAACCAAATGAAAATTCTAGAACTAAAAAACACAAAATCAAAATGGACTAAATAGAATGAAGATAAGAGAGGAAAGTCAGTGAACTTAAAGACCGATTCATAGGGAAAACACACACACACACACACACACACACACTGAACAATATAAGAGATTGATTAAACTTTCTTCAATTAAACCTCTTTGAAAAAATAAAGAGAGCTCAGGGGCCTGTGGAACAATACTAAAGGTCTTATATTTATGTCATTAGAATTCCAGGAGAGGAGAAAAGTGTGGTGCAGAAAAAATGCTTGAAGAAATAATGGATGAATGTTTCCCCGGTTTGCCAAAAGATATAACTGACAAATTAAAAAAGCTCAGTGAGCCTAAAATAAGATAAACCCAAAGAAATTCACTTTAGGACCTGTCATAATCAAATTGCTAAAAATTAAAGAAAAGGAAAAAATATGAAAGCAGCCAGAGAAAATGCTGCATAATTTATAAGAGAAAAATTCAAATGACAGCAGATTCCTGATCAGAAACCATAGAAGTCAGGATATGATATAACACTTTTAAGCACTAAAAAGAACGGCCAAATCAGAATTCTATATCAAAAATTATACTTCAGGAATAAGATCCAAAAAAATTTTCAGATTAAAGAAAACTAAAAGAATTGCCAGAAAATGTGTTCTAATTCTTTAGACAGAAGGAAAATGATGTTAGAAGGAAGCTGGGAACATCAGGAATGAATGAAAAACAACAGAAACAGTAAAAATCTCAATAGAAATAAGAAGTTATTTTTCTCAGTTCTTTAAAATATGGGCATACCTTTTACAGAAACAGTAAAAATCTCAATATAAATAAGAAGTTATTTTTCTCAGTTCTTTAAAATATGGGCATACCTTGGAGATACTGTGGGTTCAGTTTGAGACCACCACAATAAAGTGATATCACAATAAGGCGAGTCAAAGTTTTTGGTTTCCCAGTTCGTATAAAAGTTTTGTTTACATTATTAAGTGTGCAATAGCATATGTCTAAAAAACTATGTACATAATTAAAAAATACTTTATTGCTAAAATATGCCAACCATCATCTGAGTTTCCAGTGAGTTTTAATCACTGACTACAGATAACCATAACAAATATAATAATGAAAAAGTTTGAAATAGTGTGAGAATTACCCAAATTGACACAGAGACACAGAGTGAGCAAATGTTGTTGGAAAAGTGGTGCCAATAGACTTGCTTGACACAGGGTTGCCACAAACCTTCAAATTTGTAAAGAACGCAATATTTGCAAAGCACAATAAAGCGAAGCAAAATAAAATGAGGTACAGCTGTATGTTTATAATTGAGAGCAAAAATAACATTGTCTATGGATTTTTCCAGTATACATAAGATTATACAAAATAACTACAACATAAGGGGGACAGTAATGAGACTGATAGAATTACGATTTCAGTACCACAGTTTAAGTGGTAACTATTGATTTTACATAGACTCTGAAAAGTCAATGTCTTTTGTAATCCTTAGAGAAACTACTTAAGAAAACAATACAAAGACATAGAGTCAAAAACACAATAGATAAATTAAAATGGAATTCTAAAAAAAAGGTTAATAATCTAAAAGAAGGCAACAAATGGGGGAAAAGGAGGCAAATTAGAACAGTGGACCCAAATCCAAACATATCGATAATTAGGCTAAATGTAAATGGTATAAACACACCAGTTGTCAGAATGGATTAAAAAGACCCAACACCATATGTTACCTACAAAAACACTCTCTTCAAATGATATAGGTAATTTAAAAGTAAAATTATTGAAAAAAATGATCATTGGGACACCAATCAAAAGAAAGCTAGAACCTCAGCATTTATGGTCAATTGATTTTTTTATGAAGGGGAAAGATAATTCAAAAGGGCCAGATATCCATTTGTCTTTCCAACAAATGATGCTGAGACAACTGTATATCCATATGCAAAAAATGAACTTAGATGCCTACCTCATTATACATAAAAATGAACTCAAAATGGATCACAGACCTAAATATAAGAGCTGAAATTATCAAACATTTAGAAGAAAACAAAGGAGAAAATCTTCATGGCCTTGGGTTAGGTCAGCGTTTCCCAGTCTGGCACTATTTACCTTATGGGCCAGGTAATTCTTTTGTTGCAGGCTGTCCTGTGTATTCTAGGATGCTTAGCAGCATTCTTGGCCTCTACCACTAGACCCAAGTAGCAACTCCCCTCACAGCTGACGCAGTTGAGAACTACTGGGTTAGGCAAAGATTTATTAGATAAAACATCAAAAGCACAAGAACAGACTGAGAGAAAATGTGTGCAAATCATGTATACCTCATAAAGGACTTGTATCCGAATATATAAGGAGTTCTTTTTTTTTTCAGAATATATAAGGAATTCTTTTAACTTGATAACAAGAAGAAAACAACCCAGTCTATGAACCCTGAGAAACAAACTGAGGGTTCTAGAGGGGAGGGGGGTGGGGGGATGGGTTAGCCTGATGATGGGTATTAAAGAGGGCACGTTCTGCATGGAGCACTGGGTGTTATATGCAAACAATGAATCATGGAACACTACATCAAAAACTAATGATGTAATGTATGGTGATTAACATAACATAATAAAAAAAAAAAGAAAACAACCCAGTCAAAATATGGGCAAAAGATTCACACAGATAACTCACCAAAGAATATATATGAATGGCTAATGAGCACACAAAATGATGTTCAACATTTTTAGTCATTTTAATGTAGGTCTATCAAATTAAATCTAGAGTGAGATACCATTATAAGAGCTATAACAAAAAAAAGAATAATGTTGATGAGAATGTGGAGAAACTTAAACCCACATAAATTGCTGGTGGGAATGTAAAATGGTACAGTCATCTTGGAAAAGTTTGGCAGTTTCTTAAGAATTATACTTACCTTAAAATGTAGCAATCCTACTCCTTGTTAGCCAAGAGAAATGAGAACATATGTCCACACAAAGATTTGTATGTGAATATTCATAGCAGTATTATTCATAATAGTAAAGGAGTAAAAACAATCCAAATGCCCATTAGCTAGTGAATGGATAAACAAAATGCAGTACATCCATTTCATGAAATACTATTCAGCAATAAAAAGGAATGAACTGATACATACTACAACATGGATAAACCTCAAGAACATTATGTTAAGTGTGAAGAGCCAGATGTAAAAGAGCCATATTTTATTTTATTTTAATTTTATGGCTCCATTATATAAAATGACAGAGAGGTAAATCTATAATGATGGAAAACAGGTAAATGGATACTTGTGGCTGGGGGATAGAAACAGAAATGTACCCTAGAAAGTTCTGAGATAGAGAAATAAGGAGTCCCTAGTCTTATCATATATTAAAACACATTATAGAATAATAGTAATTAAAACAGTATGCTATTAAAATAGTAAGAGTAGACAATTCAATGGAACAGAACAGAAAATTCAAGAAAAGAACCAAAGACAGGTAGCCATCTGGAAAAAAATTAAGAGGTTGCATCCCTACCTCATACTTAAATAAAAATGAACTGAAAATGGATCAAAGTCTTAAATATTTTTAAAAAATCATAAAAGTACTAGAAGAAAACATGGGAAAGCTTTGTTAATACGTTGTAGTGTAGAATGTTTTCTAAAATATGACACAAAATCCAGGGAAAAAGTTGAAAAATTACTTAGATTTGACTACATAAACATTTTAAAAATATATGACAAAAACAAAATAAAAATACAAATGACAAAAAATTGTATTTAATATCATAAAGGCTAATTTTATTATATATATAAAACTCTTAACAGATCAATAAGAAAAAGACTAGCAACCCAGTAGAAAAATGGGCAGAGGTTTTGAAAAATTCATCCATGAAAAAGGAAATTCAAGTGGTTCTTAAACATATAAAGAGATATTTATCCTCATTCCTAATAAGACATGTGCAAAGAAAGGCAACATTCAGCAAAGATCAAAATTTTGGCACTCATTGTGGGACAAGGCATGGGAAATGGGCATTCCCATGTTGCTTTAATAGATGTGCAAATTGGTACAAGTTCAATGGAAGGCAATTTGGAAATATATATCTAATATACAAATACATTTTTCACAGACATCTTGAAATTCCTTTCCTAGGTATTTAGCACATACAGAGATGTTTGAATCTGTGCATTCAGCATTGCTGAAATATTAGCAACTGAAATGTCCATACCTATGTATGTGTGGTTAAGTACAGAGTCTTCATACAATAATATGTAGCCACTAAAAAGAATGTGGCAGCTAAATATGTTGCAGAACAGAATATATATATATATATATATATATATATAGTACTAACATTTGTGACTTAAAGAAAAAAATATATATACCTTTAAGTATTTGCTTGTGTATGCATATGTATTTCTGGAAGGATAAAGAAGAAATTGATCAGAAAGTTTTTCTCCAGGGAGGGAAATGGGATGGGAGATAAGGATAGGAAAAAAAAAACTTAATTTTCACTGTGCCTTTTGTGCCTTTGGATATAATACTATGCACATATTATCTAGTCAAACATGGATACAAATTTGTTTAAAGGAATTGGGTTCATGGGGATTCCAATGTTACTGCATCAGCATGAGAGTATTTCCATATATTTATTAAATCTCTTTCCATGGGGTGCCTGGGTGGCTCAGTCATTAAGCGTCTGCCTTTGGCTCAGGTCATTATCCTAGGGTCCTGGGATCAAGCCCTGCTTCCGGCTCCCTGCTCAGTGCGAGGCCTGCTTCTCCCTCTCCCACTCTCCCTGCTTGTGTTCCCTCTCTCGCTGTGTCTCTCTCTGTCAAATAAATAAATAAAATCTTAAAAAAAAATCTCTTTCCAAAAAAAATCTCAAATCATTTTAGGTAGTTTCTTTGAAGTATACTTCATCCAACTTTTATTAAAAATATACTGATATTCAATGCAAATCTACTCATTAGTTGAAATTTGAATGTGCCATTGCCCATCCTTTCCATTCTTTTAGATGACCATCTTTATCTTTACAGTGGGCAAAGGTGTGTGTGTGTGTGTGTGTGTAATTCAAGTATATTGTCTTCATTTTGGATAAGTATATTATAGACATTCTATTTCAAAATAATATAAAACCAGAATGTATTATGTATATTATGTATGCTGGGCTTGACTTAAAAGATGGATATAGAACAAAAACATTTCACAAATTATACACATGAAACCTATGCTCCTTTTTAGATTTTTTTTTTTCATTAGCTTTTGTGAAAATAGCCCCCTCTGTTAACTGTTATGTACCAAAATAGTTGCCTGTTTTACAGACTGGGAAAACTGTAAAAGAACTCAGAGATGTATCTCAGATTGGAACCCCATGTTCTGTCCTCTAGCCCAAACTTAATTGTGCACACATATGACCGGCGAATTTTGCTAAAATTGAATTTCTAATTCAGTAGGGCAGGAGTGGAGCTTGATTCTGTACTTATAACAAGCCCCCAGGTGATGCAAATGCTGTTAGTCCACAGACCCACTTTGAATAGCAAGTCTATAAATCATACAGTTTCTTGTTTAGTAAAGCCTTATCTGGATATTATACAATCCCGTGTCTCCCCAGGCATCAGATAAATCAAGTAACCCAGTTATAAGGATTACTAATGCCACTTATTAAACAGAGAAAATCCCTCCTGGTTTCTATGAGGATGAATTATTTTTATAAATAATTCCAGCTTCTTGTGCCATGCTTACTACTTAATTGGTGCTATTCCATTTCTCTCAATTGAGGTGAAATTATCAAAAGTCCTAAGTGTGTGTGTGTGTGTATGTGTTGTAGGGATGCTCTGTTTCTTAATTCCTCTACATTACCATGAAGCAGCAACTTGCATAAATACTCATGCTTTCCAGCCTCAAAATTTCCTTTCAGAGGAGGATTCAAAATGACAGCATAAAAGGATCCTGAACTCACCTCCTCCCACAAACACAACAAATCTACAGCTACATATGGAATAATTCCCTCTGAAAAGGACCCCAAAGCTAACTAAACAGTGCTTCCATAAGAAAGAATAAAAGAGCCACATCAAGATGGGTGGAAGAGGGGTGCCTGGGTGGCTCAGTCGTTAAGCGTCTGCCTTTGGCTCAGGTCATGATCCCAAGGTCCTGGGATCGAGCCCCGCATCAGGCTCCCTGCTCCGCGGGAAGCTTGTTTCTCCCTGTCTTACTCCCCCTGTTTGTGTTCCCTCTCTCACTGTGTCTCTGTCAAATAAATAAATAAAATCTTAAAAAAAAAAAAAAGATGGGTAGGAGAAACAGAGACATGGTCTAGCAATAAACCTGACCCTAGGCACAGTGACCTAAATCAGGAGGAATCTCATAAAATGGAGCTTGTCCCTGAGGAATGAGGGGTCTGTGCCCCATATCAGGCACCCCAACCCTTAGGAACTGCACCAGAAAAATAAGCCCCCAAAGTGTCTGGTCTTAAAAACCAATAGGGTTTACTTCCAGGAGAACCAAAAGGCTATAGGGAATGAAAAATCTGCTTTTAAAGGGTTTGTACACAAACCCACTCATCCTGGAACCTAGCACAAAAGTAACAGTTTGAAAGGCTCCTAGACTATATGCAAAGAAGACTCATTTCTTCATCTGCCAGAGAGGCAGAAACTTTCTGGTACTCTCTTTGTGGATGAAGGCACTGGCAGGAGCTGTTTTTGTGTTTTCCTTCCGCCTTGTTGGTGCCAGTTGGGTGGATGCCCCCTTCTCACACCACCTCCTAGCCTGCTAGCTCCAGTGGGAGCACCCAGTTCCTGCACACTGCAGCCACAGCTCACCATGCCACAGTCAGTGGACAGGCACAAATCACACAGGGGATGCTCTTTGAGAACCTGGCTCTGGTGGCCAAAGGGGATTGCATTTCTGGGTCCCAGGGGTCTGAAACAATCAGAGAGAGTCTTTGGCAAGCTACCACCCTATGGTACTGCACAGAGAGCAGACTAAAACATCCAGTCTTCATGTGGAAAAGGCCTATCTTCTTGTCCTGGAACTTCAGCCTGAGGGGCAGGCTTCAGGTTTGCCACACACCCAGAGGTTACAGAGGCACCCCCAAAGAACATAGGCAGGGAGACACCATATTTGCCCAGTCCCTTGGCCTCACCACAGCTTATTGATACCTCCTTAAAAGGAGCTTATGTGCATGTCTAAATACACGATTTTTGCAAGTGTTGCCCAGGAATACCTCCAGATCTCCTAGTCTGGAAGTCATCAGGGATTGTAATTGTGGACCCCCAAGATTGTATATATTTACATACCTTAAAAGTTGCTGCCTGAGGATCTGGCTTACAATTAACTTGAAACTAGGCACTGTCTGAGATCCCTCCCTTTGGAACACTGACAGGTCTTGGCATAACCTCAAGAACTGTATTAAGAACAAATCAAGCAACAAATCAAAACTACAATGAGATACCACCTTACACCAGTCAGAATGGCTAAAATTTACAATTCAGGAAACAATAGATGTTGGCAATGATGTGGAGAAAGGGGAAACCTCTTACACTGTTGATGGGAATGCAAACTGGTGCAGCTACTCTGGAAAACAGTATGGAGGTTCCTCAAAAAAGTTAAAAATAGAACTACCTTATGACCCAGCAATTGCACTACTAGGTATTTATCCAAAGGATATAAACAGTGATTTGAAGGGGCACATACACCCCAGTGTTTATAGAAGCAATGTCCATAGTAACCAAAATATGGAAAGAGCCCAGACGTCCATCAACAGATGAATGGGTAAAGAAGATGTGATGTACATAGTATATATAATGGAATATTACTCAGCCATCGAAAAGAATGAAACCTTGCCATTTGCAATGACGTGGATGGAGCTAGAGGGTATTATGCTAAGTGAAATAAGTCAGTCAGAGAAAGACAAATACCATATGATTTCAGTCATGTGAAATTTAAGAGACAAAACAGATGAACATAGGGGAAGGGAAGGAAAAATAAGATAAGATAAAAACAGAGAGGGAGACAAACCATAAGAGACTCAACTATAGGAAACAAACTGAGGGTTGCTGGAAGGGAGGTGGGTGAGGGGATGGGGTAATTGGGTAATGGGCATTAAGGGTGGCACTTGAAGTAATGAGCACTGGGTGTTACATGTAATTGATGAATCACTAAATTCTACCTCTGAAACTAATAATAATACAGTATATGTTAATTAAATTGAAGTCAAATAAAAAATTTAAAAACAAAAAGAAAATCACTAAAGTCTGAGAAACAGCCAAAAGCTAAGGTACAGTTGAACAATAAGGTTCATCTCCTACATGAGGCTACAACTCCTTCAAGACTGGGAAAGATAGCTGTTTCACCTAATACCTAGAAACAAATATAAATACCTAAAGAGTCACACAAAATGAAAAGACAGAGGAATATGTTCCAAATGAAAGAATAAAACAAAACCTCAGAAAGAGACCATAGTGAAAGGGAGATAAGTAATCTACCTGATAAAGAGTTCAAATTAATGGTCATAAAGATGCTCACTGAACTCAGGAGGAGAATGGATAAACACAGTGAGAACTTCAATAAAAAGATGGAAAATATAAGAAAGTACCAGACAAAAGTCACAGAGCTGAAGAATTCAATAGTTAAACTGAAAAATACACTAGAGGGGTTCAACAGAAGATTAGATGAAGTAGAACAGATCAGTAACCCAGAAGACAGTACTGGAAATGACCCAATCAGAACAGCAAAAAGAAAAATAAATTTTAAAAAGTAAGGATATCTTAAGAGACCTGCAGGACAACATCAAGCAGAATAACATCTTCATTATAGGGGTCCCAGAAGAAGAAGAGAGAGAAAAAACAGGAGCAAATATATTTTAAAAATTAATGGCTAAAAACTTTACTAACCTGGGGAAGGAAACAGACATCAAGTTCTAGGAAGCAAGGAAAGTTCTATATAAAATGAACCCAAAGAGATAATTTAATTTATAATTAAAATGTCAAAACTTAAAGATAGAGAATATTAAAGCAGCAAGAAAAAAAAAAAACTTTTCTTTTAGAAGAGAAAATAGAGGGAGCCCCCATAAGACTATCAGTACATTTTTCAGCAAAAACTTTGCAGGCCAGAAGAGAATGATATGATATATTCAAAGTGCTGGAGGAAAATTGAGATTGAGAAGAGCTACCTTGCAAGGTTATCAATCAAAATTGAAGGGGAGATAGTTTCCCAGAAAAGCAAAAACTAAAAAAGTTCATTACCACTAAACTTGCCTTATAAGAAATATTAAAGGAACTTCTTTAAGCTAAAAATGAAAGGCACTAACTAGTAACAAGAAAACATATGAAAGTAAAAATCTCACTGGTAAATGCAAATATAAGTAAAGGTAGTGGATTAACTATTTATAAAGCTAATGTAAAGGTTAAAGGTTAAAAAATGTCTTGAGGAAACTCCATACTGTTTTCCAGAGTGGCTGTACCAGCTTGCATTCCCATCAACAGTGTAAGAGGGTGGAACATAAGGAATAGTGAGGAGGACCACAAGGGAAGGGAGGGAAAACTGAATGGGAAGAAATCAGAGAGGGAGACAAACCATGAAAGACTCTGGACTCTGGGAAACAAACTGAGGGTTACAGAGGGGAGGGGGTGGAGGGATGGGGTAACCGGGTGATGGGTATTAAGAAAGGCATGTGTGGTGATGAGACAGGGTGTTATATGCAACTAATGAATCATTGAACACTACATCAAAAACTAATGATGTATTGTATGTTGGCTAATTGAACATAATTAAAAAAAAATGTTAAAAGACAAAAGTAGCAAAATTACCTGTAACTATAATAATAGTTAAGGGACATACAAAATAAAATGATGTAAAATAAGACATCAAAAATAAAAAGAACATGGTGGGGAGTAAAAATGTAGAATTTTAAAAATGTGCTCAAACTTAAGATGTTATCAACCTAAAATAGACTGTTGTATATATAGGATGTTATATGCAAACCTCATGGTAACCTTAATGCAAAAATCTATAGTAGATACACATAAGACAATGAGAAAGAAATCTAAACATAACACTAAAAAAAATCACTAAACCACAGGAAAAGAAAGCAAGAGAAGAAAGGAACAGAGAGGAACTACAAAAACTGAAAGTAATCAACAAAATGGATAAGAAAAACAAGACCCATCTCTTTGTTGCCTGCAAGAGATTTACTTCATCTAAGGACACACATATAGAGCTCAAATAAAATCAGAAACAAAAGAGAGAAGTTCCAATTGATACCACAGAAATACAAAGGATCATAGACTACTTTGAAAATCTACAGGCCAACAAACTGGGACAACCTAGAAGAAATGGATAAATTCCTAGAAACAAATAATCTTTCAAGACTGGATCAGGAAGAAACTCTGAATAGACTGATTACTAGCAAGGTGATTGAGTCAGTAATTAAAAGCCTCCCAAAAAACAAAAGTCTAGGACCAGATGGCTTCACAGGTGAATTCTACCAGACATTCAAAAAGATTTAATACCTAGCTTTCTCAAAGTCTTCCAAAGAATTGAAGAGGAGAGAATACTTCCAAACTCATTTTACAAGGCCAGCATTATACTGATACCAAAATCAGATAAGGACACCAGAAAAAAGGAAAATCACAGGCCAATATCCCTAATGAACATAGATGCAAAATCCTCAACAAAATATTAGTAAAACAAATTAAATAGTACAATGAAAGAGTTATATACCATGCTCAAGTGGGATTTATTCTGAGGATGCTAGGATGGCTCAACATTTGCAAATCCATCAATATGATATACCACACTAACAAAATGAAGGATAAAAATTATATGATCTCAATAGATGCAGAAAAAAGCATGTGACAAAATTTATTACCTATTTATGATTTAAAAAAACACTCAACAAAGTGGGTATAGAAGGAACCTACCTCAATATAATGAAGGCTATATATGACATGCCCACAGCTAATACCATAATCAATGTTGAACAGCTGAAAGCTTTTCCTCTAAGATCAGGAACAAGATAAGAAAGCCCATTCTTGGACTTTTATTCAACATATTATTGGAAGTCCTAGCCACAGCAGTTAGGCAAGAAAAAGAAATGAAGGGCATCCAAATCAGAAAGGAAGAAGCAAAACTGTCTCTAATTACAGATGACATGGTAATATATACAGAAAACACTAAAGACTCCACCAAAAACCTGTTAGAACTAATATACGAATTCAGTAAAACTGCAGGAAAAAAATCAATACACAGAAATCTGTTTTGTTTTTATACAATAATAACAAACTATCAAAAAGAGAAATTAAAATAATCCCATTTACAACTGCATCAAGAAGAATAAAATACCTAGAAATAAATTTAACCAAGAAAGTGAAAGAACTGTGAAATGAAAATTACAAGACACTGATAAAAGAAATTGAAGACGACACAAATAAAAGTAAAGATATTCTGTGCTCATGCATCAGAAGAACTAACACTGTTAAAATGTCCATACAGATTCAATGCAATATATCAAAATCCCAGTGGCATTTTTCACAAAACTAGAATAATTCTAAAACTTGTACAGAACCACAAAAGACTCCAAATAGCCAAAGCAGTCTTGAGAAAGAAAAAACAAATCTGGATGTATCATGCTCCCTGATTTTAAACTGTACTGCAAAGCTATAGTAATCAAAAGCATATGGTATTGCCACTAAAAATAGACACATACATCAGTGGAAAAGAATAGAGAGCCCAGAAATAAACCCACATACATATAGTCAATTAATTTACAAAAAAAAAAAAGCCTGGAATATGCAACAGGGAAAGGTCAGTTTTATTTAATAAATGGTGCTTAGGAAACTGGACAGCCACATGCAAAAGTATGAACCTAGACCACTATCTTACACTGTATAAAAAATTAACTCAAAATGGATTAAATACTTGAATATAAGACCTGAAACCATAAAATTCCTAGAAGGAAACATAGGCAGTAAGCTCCATTACATTGGTTTTAGTGATTTTTTTTTTTTTTGAGTCTGATTCCAAAGGTAAGGCAAACAAAAGCAAAAATAAACACACAGGACTATATCAAATAAAAAGCTTCTGTGGAGCAATGGAAACCATCAACAAAATGAAAAGGCAACCTACTGGATGGGAGAAGATATTTACAAATTATACATCTGATAAGGGGTTAATATCCAAAATATATGACGAACTCATACAACTCAACAACAAAAAACAACCTGATTAAAAAATGAGTCAGACTTCAAGCTATATTACAAAGCTATGATCATCAAGACATCATGGTACTGGCACAAAAACAGACACATTAAAAAAAAAAAAAAAACCCAGACACATAGATCAATGGAACAGAACAGAGAGCCCAGAAATGGACCCTTAACTCTATGGTCAACTAATCTTCAACAAAGCAGGAAAGAATATCCAGGGGAAAAGACAGTCTCTTCAATAAATGGTGCTGGGAAAATTGGATAGCCACATGTAGAAGAATGAAACTGGACCGTTCTCTTACATCATACACAAAGATAAACTCAAAATGGATGAAAGATCTCAATGTGAGACAGGAATCCATCAAAATCCTAGAGGAGAACATAGGCAGTAACCTCCTCCACATCGGCCATAACAACTCCTTTCAAGACATGTCTCTAAAGGCAAGGGAAACAAAAGCAAAAATGAACTTTTGGGACTTCTTCAAGATAAAAAGCCTCTGCACAGCAAAGGAAACAGTCAACAAAACTAAGAGGCTACCCACGGAATGGGAGAAGATATTTGCAAATGACGTTTTAGATAAAGGGCTGGTATCCAAGATCTATAATGAACGTACCAAACCCAACAACCAAAAAACAAATAATCAAGTCAAAAAATGGGCAGAAGGCATGCACAGACACTTCTCCAAAGAAGACATACAAATGGCCAGAGACACATGAAAAAATGTTCAACATCACTAGCCATCAGGGAAATGCAAATCAAAACCACAATGAGATACTACCTTACACCAGTTAGAATGGCAAAAATTAACAAAACGGGAAACAACAAATGTTAGCGAGGATGTGGAAAACGGGGAACCCTCTTACACTGTTGGTGGGAATGCAAGCTGGTACAGCCACTCTGGAAAACAGTATGGAGGTTCCTCAAGATGTTAAAAATAGAGCTACCCTATGACCCAGCAATTGCACTATCAGGTATTTACCCCAAAGATACAGATGTAGTGAAAAGAAAGGGCACATACACCCCAATGCAATGTTCACAATAGCCAAACTGTGGAAGGAGCTGACATGCCCTTCAACAGATGAATGGATAAAGGAGATGTGGTTCATATATACAATGGAATATTACTCAGCCATCAGAAAGGATGAATACCCACCATTTGTATTGACATGGATGGAACTGGAGGGGATTATGCTAAGTGAAATAAGTCAAGCAGAGAAAGACAATTATCATATGGTTCCACTCATATGTGGAACATAAGGAATAGCGCAGAGGACCACAGGGGAAGGGAGGGAAAACTGAATAGGAAGAAATCAGAGAGGAGGACAAACCATGAGGGACTCTGGACTCTGGGAAACAAACTGAGGGTTACAGAGGGGAGGGGGTGGGGGGATGAGGTAACTGGGTGATGGGTATTAAGGAGGGCATGTGTTATGATGAACACTGGTTGTTATACACAACTAATGAATCATTGAACACTACATCAAAAACTAATGATATTACCCTATGACTTGCACTACTGGGTATTTACCCCAAAGACACAGATGTAGTAAAAAGAAGGGCCATATGCATCACAATGTTCACAGCAGCAATGTCCACAATAGCCAAACTGTGGAAAGAGCAGAGATGCCCTTCAACAGATGAATGGATAAAGAAGATGTGGTCCATATATACAATGGAATATTACTCAGCCATCAGAAAGGATGAATACCCAACTTTTACATCAACATGGATGGGACTGGAGGAGATTATGCTAAGTGAAATAAGTCTAGCAGAGAAAGTCAATTATCATATGGTTTCACTTATTTGTGGAACATAAGGAATAGCATGGAGGATATTAGGAGAAGGAAGGGAAAAATGAAGGGGGGGAATTGGAGGGGGAGACGAACCATGAGAGACTATGGACTCTGAGAAACAAACTGAGGGTTTTAGAGGGGGGGTCGGTGGGGGGATGGGTTAGCCCAGTGACAGGTATTAAGGAGGGCACGTACTGCATGGAGCACTGGGTGTTATACGCAAATAATAAATCGTGGAACACTACATCAAAAACTAATAATGTACTATATGGTGACTAACATAACATAATAATAAAAAAAACTAATGATGTACTATTTGTTGGTTAACTGAACATAATAATAAAAAAATAAAACAGACAAAGACAAATATTACATGATTTCACTTATATGTGAAATCTAAAAAACAAATGAATAAACAAACAAACAAAAACCAAAGAGACTCTTTAATACAGAGAACAAACTGGGGGTTGCCAGAGGGAAGGAGGTTGGAGGATGGGCAAAACTGGTGAAAGAGAT
This sequence comes from Neomonachus schauinslandi, assembly GCF_002201575.2. Taxonomy (NCBI): domain Eukaryota; kingdom Metazoa; phylum Chordata; class Mammalia; order Carnivora; family Phocidae; genus Neomonachus; species Neomonachus schauinslandi. The sequence continues at coordinate 98,318,944 of NC_058407.1, read as the reverse complement.
TAAAAGGTACAAAGTCCTAGTTATAAAGTCATGGAGATAAAAAGTCCAGCATAGGGAATATAATCAATAACATTGTAATAACCTTGTATGGTGGAAGATGGTGACTCCGCTTATTATGGTGTGCACTGAGTAATGTATAGAATTGTAAAGTTACTACTTTGCACACCTGAAACTAATATAGTGTGTGTTGACTATATTCAATAATAATACATTTAAAAAATACTGTAACAAAAAAATGGGCAGAAGATCTGAATAGACATTTTTTGAAAGAAGACAGATTGCCAACAGGGACATAAAAAGATGCTCGATATTACTAATTATCAGGAAAAAGCAAATCAAAACCACAATAAAATATTACCTCACACCTGTCAGAATGGCTATCATAAAAAAGGCAAGAAATAACAAGTGTTGGAGAAGATGCGGAGAAAAAGAAGTTCTCATACACTGTTGGTGGAAATGTAAATTGGTGCAGCCACTGTGGCAAATAGTATGGAGATTTTTCAAAAAATTAAAAGTAGAACTATCATATGATCCAGCAATTTCACTTCTGGGTATTTATCTGTAGAATACAAAAACACAAGTTTGAAAAGCTGTATGTACCTCTATGTTCATTGCAGCATTTTTTACAGTAGCCAACACGTGGAAACAACCCAAGTGTCCTTTGATGGATAAATGGATAAAGAAGGTATGGGCCGTGTGTGTGTGTGTGTGTGCACACGCGTGTGCAGTGGAATACTCCTCAGCCATAAAAAAGGAGAAAATCTCGCCAGTTGCGACAAGTCGGGGGTGGACCTTGAGGGTGTTACGCTAAGTGAAATAAGTCATATAGAGAAAGACAAATACTGTATGATTTCACTTATGTGTGGAATCTAAAAAAAAAAAAAAAAACCACAAACAAAAAACCCCAAATCTCATATACAGAGAATAGTCTGGTGGTTACCAGAGGGAAACTGGGTTAGGGGGGGGTGAAATGGGTCAAGAGCTGAATTGTGGGGTGATGGATGGTAACTAGACCTTTGGTGATGATCACTTTGTAGTATATACAGATATCGAATTATAATGTACCCCTGAAACTGATATACGGGCATACGTGTTTTATTGTGTTTTGCTTATTGCACTTTGCAGAAACTGCATTTTTTACAAAGTGAAGGTTTGTGACAACCCTGCACTGAGTGAGTCTATTGCTGCTATTTTTCCAACAGCATTTCCTCACTCTGGGTCTCTGCGTCATATTTTGACAATTCTTGCAATATTTCAAACATTTTCGTTCTTATATTTGTTGTAGTGATCTTGACTAGTGATTATATTTGCTAAGAGCTCAGATGATGGTTAGCATTTTTAGCAATAAAGCATTTTTTAAATTTAAGTATGCACTTTTTTTTTTTTAAAGAAATAATGCTATCGCACACTTAATTGACTACAGTATGGTATAAACAGAACTTTTATATGCACTGGGAAACCAAAAAATTCATTTGACTTTGCTTTATTGCAGTGGTCTGGAACAGAACCCACAATGCCTTTGAGGTCTGCCTGTAAAGTTATATACCAATTTTACCAGACACATGCACAATTCTCTTCAGTAAGCAGTTCCAAGGCCTCATGGGGAGGAGCAAGGAGTTAGAAGGCACGTACTTACCTTTATCAGTAATAACAGTGATAAGTTGATTTCCCATCTGCCTTATTCTTTAGTCTTACTTCTCAATTGATTCAGAACTTAGAGTAAGGGGAAGAGGGATGTTATTTATTGAATCCTGTCAAATCCCCAACAGTTCCTAGACAACCAGCTGAGAGAATAATGACAAGTTTGAAAGGGTATAAGCCTAGATCCTTTACCCTAACCTCCCACCCCCTCAGTACATTCCCGGGATGCCTCCCAGCAGCTCCTTCTCATTCTTAAGGCAATATGCTGTCCTATCCAAATTTCAGCCTGAGGCCCAGACCTTTATCTGACTCTTTTGCTAAGTCTCTTGGAGGTTTTTCATCTGTGCATTCCCACCAATATATGCAGAAAAAAGAATCAGATTTGATTATCACATATCATACACATATGATAAATCAATATCACATTTTATATATACTTATTCCTCTTTTTCCACTTTGATATGCCCAATTTTACTTTATCCATTATCTCTGCCAAGAGGCATCTTCAAATTCTTACTGTCCTCCTCCTACTCTTCTTGTAGCTGTCTTCCCATTCAGAAAGAAAACAGAACTTTAAACCCTAATTAACCCTTAATAAATCTTCCCAAATTCCTCTGACTCTACTTCCTTACCTTCTCCTGGATTCCTTCGTCGCCACCAGCAATGTACAAAATAGGGACATTGAGTTCAGAGGCAGCTACCCACTGAAGTACGGCTTGGAGTTGCTTGTTCTGAACTGTATCACTTGGGCTATGATTGCTGACAATCATTTTGGATGCTGCACATCCTTCAGGGGGCTGTCCTGATATATCTCTCAATTCATTATGGATAGCTTGATAGGCATTCTGCAGGAGAGTCTCTGCTGTCCCTGTGCCCTTGACTGGTAAGCACTCATATAAACTATCTGGGAAGGCTGAAGTTGGCCTGCTCGCATCCTCAGACTTATCATCTCCCAGCTCTGCCAAGGGAGAGTCACAGAACTTGGCAATAATGAGACATAACTTCATCACTGAGTCCATCAGATAGTCTACCATTTGCCCATTCATGTGGCCATCTAGCTGGCTAGCAACCATCTTGGTCAGCCCAGCAAAGGTACCACCAGCATCATCGCCTTCACTTAATTTGCTGGGAGAAGGGGTTACAGGTCTTTCACAGTGGTGGCTATATTCTTCCTTAATTTGCTGTTCTGGCACCTTGGGTTCAGGGCTACGGTCACTCTTGAAAATAGTCTCACCAAGCAAATTCCGGATGAAGTTAAAGAAAACACTCATTAGATCCTTCTTTTCTGCTTCTTCTTGGTCACCTCCCATTTGAGGAGACTTAGGGCGGGACTCATCAGAAACTACAGGGGACTTGCTGGCAGGCAAGTTGGTGCTGCCAGCAGCTTCAAGGAAGCTCTGTGCATCCATGCTTCCTCCCTGGGCCAGGTGGTATTGAATCAGAAGTAAGGCAGATACGATCAGGTCCTTGGCCCAGGAATCTGAATCACACATAAAATTCTCAGGTTTCTCTTGGTGATGCATAGGGGGACTGAGGTTGCAAGTATCCAAAGGATGTCCCAGAGGAATGTCTGGTACAGGCTTGTACTGTTTGTTGGGAGCTGTAAATGTTGCCCTTTGGAAACCTGGAGATCTTCCTTCTTTTTGTTGATTTTTATGCCAAAAGGTCAATCCCTCTTTGATAATGTGTTCACCCAGAGTTTTGGCACAAGACTTCTCCTTCTCTGGTTTGGATGCAGGGCCGTACATTTTTTCCCTCAATTTACCTTCAGATTTCATGGTTGCAAAGTTTACATTTCGGTTTTTAGGGTCACCCATTCCTTTCATGGAGACAAGGGAGTAACTCTCAGACTTGTCCTTAGTTTTCCTGATATTTTCAGGGGGTTTCTTTGCAAACATTACAGTGTATAGCTTACCCAGCATGGCATCCATGATATCTGTGGCCTTCTGGCTTCCGTGAGAGAATAAACTTCTTTTTACAGCTGAGACAAAGTCTGAATCAGTCATGAGGGTCCCTGTGACATTGTGGAGGTTCTTCATGAAGGAATCAATAAGATCTGAGACTACCTCTTTTGCATGCTTGAGCAGTACCTTCTTTAGCAGAATGGTGGCAATGGTTGTGTCCTTCACTTGGATCCTCAGTGTCTTCATGATGGAAACCATCATATCAGATACCACACTGTTAGCATAGGTCATGATCCCTTGACTAACAGAAGCTGTAAAGTCATCAGGCCTTTCTTGCCCTCTGAACATCCTTCTCTCCCCAGGTAAGGACCTTCCACCCTCTTTGGCATCACCTGCATTACAAAATTCAAACACTTCCTTGTAGAAGAAAGACTTCTTAGAAGGAGGCTTATCATCTGGACCCTTGCTTTCCTTGGTGCTCTCCTTGATCTTCAGAGTGGTCTTATATTTCAAATTTGGGGGACTCTGTAATGATCCTGAGGCTCTGTCACCAGAGCCTGGAGCCTTATCTGAGGTAGCATTCTTGGAACATGCAGAGACAGTCTCATTCACCAGTTCTGATGCCACCGTACTCAAGCTTTTGTTGGGTGTGGGTTCATCTCCCATGTACAAGGACTGATGGACACATTTGTTTTCAGAACCATCTATCCTCTCATTGATCTCCTTACGGGCCATGGCTATGACTAGATTTGTGAGGCGATTAGCATAGAAAGAAACTTCATCTACTGAACTCCCATTACCGAGATGGACACTGGCGCCCTGGATGGGGTTCTCTCTGTGAGTCATCTCAAAGTGCAATCGTCCTGGACTGCCCTTGTTGGTGGTATTGTAATAGTCCACAGAGAAACCCTTGCGGGGGTCTCCTAAGTCGCTCATTTCCCCACCCAGTGAGGGTTCTCCAGGCTTGAACTTAACATCTTGGAACCCTGCTGTGCTTTTTTCCAAGTCTCTGCGGAGCCAGCTGAGCACTCTGATAGGATCAGTTGAGGCTTCCTTAAAAACAGACAAGGATTCATTCGACTATAACAAAGTAAAGACATGGGACATTCAGGACAACCTCGAAGATTTCATTACAAAAATGCTCACCTTTCTCAAGCCTTAACTGTGGTATCATCACAATAAAAGTAACCAACATTTATTAGGTACTTAGTATGTATCAGGCACTGTTCCAAGTATTTTAAGATTATTATCTCACTTAGCAGTATTCTTAAAAAAAAAAAGATTTTATTTGTTTAATAAAGAGAGAGCACGTGCATGAGTGAAGGGGAGGGGCAGAGGCAGAGGGAGAAGCAGACTCCCTGGAGAGCAGGGCTCCATCTCAGGACCCTGAGATCATGACCTGAGCCAAAGGGAGATGCTTAACTGACTGAGCCACCCAGGCGTCCCTCACTTAACATTATTCTTGCAGTAAACTTAAATATTAGCTCTCTTATTATCCACATTTTACAGAGGAAGGGACTGAAGAAAGGAGAGATCTAGTTAGTTACTTCTCTGAGGTTATACAGTTAATCACTGATGGAGCAGGAGTTCCAACCCAGGCAGTCTGACTCTAGAGCCCATGCTCTCAGCCACTACATGATATTGCTTTTAACAATATATATCCTTAAGATCTGACAGCCATCTGATATGTAGCAGAGTTAGCATTTGAACTGAATCCAATTTTTCTTATATTTATATTACTTGCTATTTTCTATGGCTTATCTGTTTTTATTTAGATCTCTTATTAAAACTATAGTTTTAAAAAAATTAGAGAATTCAAGGACAATTGTGCATAATTAATCACTTTGCCAGGTTACACAAGCACAGTATTGATATGTTAAATGGCTTCCAATGAACTATTTGATATCACTTAACTGAACAATCTAATTTTTAATTGAGGAGTTAATATCTGTGGACAATTTATTAGTTTTGAATGAATACAGATTCTTTAATGAACACTAGCTGTAATAAGCACATATACATATTTTTACATTTAAATATTACAATCTATAATTTTCACTTGAACATAGGCTAAATTAAGTATGTGAAAGTGTCCTATTTACTATCAAATGTAAAGGAGTACTGTCATTATATTAATGTCTATCTAGGAATGACTGCAAGTATTGCCCATCTTTAAAGAATAATTTGGCACTTTAATTACCAAGTGTCACATAAGTTACTAGCTACTATTTCTTAAATACTTGTGTTTGCCAGGCACTGTGCTCAGTGCTTTACACACATTATTTCACTTAGTCCTCATATACAGCCTCATAATACATGGAGGTATTACTGTTCTGGTTTCATAGATGAGAAAACTGTGGCTTAGAGAAGTAGCATAAATTGGCTAGGATCTCACAGCTGCCACATGATGGAATTTAGTATTCAAATCCAGTTCTGACTCTAGAATTGGCTCTCCGCACCTTCAGTACACTGCTATGTTTTGATGACTTGGAAAGAAGAGAAAAGCAGTTGTATCAGTCTGCTATGGGGCTGGTTTAAGCTGTCTGTGGGCCATCGTGCTTGGTGCAAAGTCCTCCTAAATGGTTCTTCTAATTTGAATAATAGTTAAAATTTCACACTTTAGTGGAAAGCTATGCATAAGCTATACCACAGTCTTCTACATTTTCTGATTTGGATTCTCTCGTAGCTATGTTACAACTCTGTAGATAACTGATAGCAATGCAATATAATTCTTGTTTATACATGTTAATTCTGACCAGAGAAAGTTCCACTGTAGAAAAGGTCATTTTTGCCCCCATTTGCACATTCACTTCAATATTCCTGATCTATATATGTGGTTCTTTTCTTTGATTCTCCTTTGAACCTCACCAGTCTCTTGTTAACTTTTGATACGTGGTTGGAAGTTTATTATTTTTTATGGAGATTTAATTGACATATAACATTGTATTAGTTTCAGGTATACAGTATAATGATTCAATATTTGTACATATTGCAAAATGATCACCACAATAAGTCTAGTTAACATCCTTCACCACACCATAGTTCAAGATTATTTTTTCTTTTAACAAGAACTTTTAAGATCTATTCTCTTTGCAACTTTCAAATATACAATACAGTAATAACAACTACTGTCACTATGCTGTACATTAAATCCCCAGGACTTATTTCTTTTATAGGCTGAAGTTTATACCTTTTGACTCTCTCAACTCACTTTGCTCATTCTCATACCACCCACCCCTGGCAACTACCTATCTGTTCTCGCCAACATCTGTCATTTCCTGACTTGTTAATTTTAGCCATTCTGACTGGTGTGAGGTGGTATCTCATTGAGGTTTTGGTTTGGATTTCCCTGATGCCGAGTGATATTGAGCACTTTTTCATGTGTCTGTTGGCCATTTGGATGTCTTCTTTGGAAAAATGTCTGTTCGTGTCTTCTGCCCATTTCTTGACTAGATTCTTTGTTCTTTGGGTGTTGAGTTTAAGAAGTTCTTTATAGATTTTGGATACCAGCCCTTTATCTGATATGTCATTTGCAAATATCTTCTCCCATTCTGTCGGTTGTCTTTTGGTTTTGTTGACTGTTTCCTTTGCTTTGCAAAAGCTTTTTATCTTGATGAAGTCCCAATAGTTCATTTTTGCCCTTGCTTCCCTTGCCTTTGGCGATGTTTCTAGGAAGAAGTTGCTGCGGCTGAGGTCAAAGAGGTTGCTGCCTGTGTTCTCCTTTAGGATTTTGATGGACTCCTGTCTCACATTTAGGTCTTTCAACCATTTGGAGTCTATTTTTGTGTGTGGTGTAAGGCAATGGTCCAGTTTCATTCTTCTGCATGTGGCTGTCCAATTTTCCCAACACCATTTGTTGAAGAAACTGTTTTTTTTTTTCCATTGGACATTCTTTCCTGCTTTGTCGAAGATGAGTTGACCATAGAGTTGAGGGTCCATTTCTGGGCTCTCTATTCTGTTCCATTGATCTATGTGTCTGTTTTTGTGCCAGTACCATACTGTCTTGATGATGACAGCTTTGTAATAGAGCTGGAAGTCTGGAATTGTGATGCCGCCAGCTTTGCTTTTCTTTTTCAACATACCTCTGGCTATTCGGGGTCTTTTCTGGTTCCATACAAATTTTAGGATTATTTGTTCCATTTCTTTGAAAAAAGCAGATGGTATTTTGATGGGGATTGCATTGAATGTGTAGATTGCTCTAGGTAGCATTGACATCTTCACAATATTTGTTCTTCCAATCCATGAGCATGGAACGTTTTTCCATTTCTTTGTGTCTTCCTCCATTTCTTTCATGAGTATTTTATAGTTTTCTGAGTACAGATCCTTTGCCTCTTTGGTTAGATTTATTCCTAGGTATCTTATGGTTTTGGGTGCAATTGTAAATGGGATCGACTCCTTAATTTCTCTTTCTTCTATCTTGTTGTTGGTGTATAGGAATGTCACTGATTTCTGTGCATTGATTTTATATCCTGCCACTTGACTGAATTCCTGTATGAGTTCTAGCAGTTTTGGGGTGGAGTCTTTTGGGTTTTCCACATAAAGTATCATATCATCTGCAAAGAGTGAAAGTTTGGCTTCTTTGCCGATTTGGATGCCTTTGATTTCTTTTTGTTGTCTGATTGCTGTGGCTAGGACTTCTAATACTGTGTTGAATAGCAGTGGTGATAGTAGGCATCCCTGCCGCGTTCCTGACCTTAGGGGGAAAGCTGTCAGTTTTTCCCCATTGAGAATGATATTCGCTGTAGGTTTTTCATAGATGGCTTTTATGATATTGAGGTATGTACCCTCTATCAGCATGGGTCTCTTTGAGTTCATCTTTGTTGGAGTTTGTTGAACTTCTTGGATATTTATATTCATGACTTTCATCGAATTTGCAAAGCTTTAAGCCTTTATTTCTTCAAATATCCTCTCTGCCTTTTCTCTTTCTCTTTTCCTACTGAGATTCCCACAATGTGTTATGTTTGCCTAATGGTGTCCCACAGGTTCCTTTGGCTCTGTTCACTTTTCTTCAATCTTTTTTCTTTCTGTTCCTTAGAAATAATCATTTTCATTGTCCTCTTCAAGTTTGCTGATTCCTTCTTCTGCCTGCTCATATATGCTTTCAAATTCCTTTAGTGAAATTTTCATTTCAGTTATTATACTTCTCATCTGCATAGTTTCTTCTAGGTTATCTCTAGGTTTTCTCTTTATTGATATTTGCATTTTGTTCATACATTGTTTTCTCGGCTTTCTCCACGTTTCATTTAGTTCTTTGAACATCTTTAAGACAGTTGTTTTTTGTCTGTTTTGTTTTTTAAGATTTTATTTTTATTTTCTTTATTTGAGAGGGAGAGGGAACGCGAGAGAGAGCATGAGTGGGGGGGGAGGAACAGAGGGAGAGGGAGAAACAGGCTCCCTGTTGTGTGGGGAGCCTGACATGGGGCTTGATCCGAGGACTCTGGGACCATGACCTGAGCTGAAGGCTGATGCTTAACTGACTGAGCCACCCAGGTGCCCCAAGTTTTTATAGTCTTTGTCTAGTGGATCTGCCATCAGGTCTTTTTCAGACACAATTTCTGTTGACCTACATTTTTCCTTTGAGTTACACTTTCCTGTTTCTTTGTATGCCTTGTGATTGTTGTTGAAAACTGGACATTTGAATCCAATGGCTGAAAGTTTAGAATTGAGGCTATAAGCTATTAGTATATGTCATTCATAAAAGCATTAAGTGTAAGCAGTAATATCTTCCTACTCCCACATGATACCAAATCAGATTATAAAGTCCCTTAAATTAAAGGATCTCTATTCTGATTGGAAAAAGTATTATTTTTTTTTTTTAAGATTTTATTCACTTATTTGTCAGAGAGAGAGAGAGAGAGAGAGCACAAGCAGGGGGAGTGGCAGGCAGAAGGAGAAGCTGGCTCCCCACTGAGCAAGGAGCCTGATGCTGGACTTGATCCCAGAACCCCAGGATCATGACCTGAGCCGAAGGCAGAGGCTTAACCAACTGAGCCACCCAGGTGTCCCTGGAAGAAAAATTCTTAAAGAACCTAACCCAGAAAGATTTTAGGAGCTTAAGTTCACATAAGTTAGGATAATCTTTGGCAAACAAGATGAATTTAATAATTTTGATTTAATAAAAACAGCTATGTCTTTTATGATTTATCAGTATTACACATATAATGCAAGTATACATTTTTATTTTACTTTGATATGCTCTTCATAAACTTATACAAATCCAGCAAGCTAGTATTACTTCTACTTAATGTTTAACATCATAAAAAATATAAATTTGTGTTAATCAAATTGAATATTATTCTGACAAACCTTATTTTAACAGTTATTATATTTTATAGTATTGTTGGCTTGATGGTAAATTTCCAGCATCTTTATGTAACTTAAAACACAGGTATTAAATTGAGTTATTTAATGGATATTCATTGGATACTTTGATCATTTCTAAGTAAGATAGAATACTGAAATACTAATGGTTAAAAATAGTTTATATGCTTTTGCTTATTATTTTTTATTATGATAGAGAAGCTATATCTTTGGGTCTGTTAATAAATATGTCCATTTCTGCCACTTGGTTATAAAGGGATGTATATGGCTGTAGGAAGTTGTTTTATGTGTGTTCATGCGTTCTGCTAGTATGCACCTTAGTTAGTGTATAACAGTTTACAGTTATATACTTCCCCTCCCCCACATATTTTTTATGAAATAGAAAAAATGGAAAGCACTTTGCCTAAAAGTTTTTATTAGTATAACTTAACTATATTTAGGAACAATGGTTTCAGGGAAATCCAGTGGTGTACATTCTTGTTTTTATAGGAACTAAAGGTGAAATCTGGTAGAAAAAATTTCTTATTCTTGACTTCCTACTCTCAGGATAGCAAGGAATGGAGGCCTTTAAAAGTTCAGTTTGAGCTTCCTTATGAAGACTTCTGGTAAAGCAAACTTAAGGCCCATCTGATTGCTATACCTATATAAATAATCAACCAAATCTGATGAAGTTAGCCTTATTTTGTGATCAAAATTACTTTATTTTGAGATTTATCAAAATGGAGGCAACTGTAGGGGGAAAATTGTGCTCCAACAGAAAACGATACATTGTCTATCGTCTACAGATTAAGCATTGTTTACAGCCTTCCACATAATCTGATTCTGATTCTGTGGGGGCTATTTTACAATTGTAAACTGTAGATAATTGACAACAATGCAGAATAAGTCTACATGTCTGTAGACATGTAAATTCTGGCTACTGGAGGTTCAGCTGACTTCCCTTCTCCACTGTGGAAGAGGCCAGTTTGGCCTCTCTTTGCACATTCATTTCAATATTCCTGGTCTATAATCCATCTCTTTCTTTATTCTCCTTTGAACTGGTTGTAACACCTCACCAATTACCTCATTAATGAGTTAAATAAAATCTTTAACATGTGTTCCTTTTCATATCTGGTTGAGAGTCCGGATTTTACCCCCCCCTTTTTTTTTGAAAATTATCCCTTAATATTACCTACATATTTAAAGATAGGCTCATTCTCTGCAAATAGGCATGTTTCATAATTGGGCTGTAACATGTACAAGAAAGTCTTATGATGCAGATGTGGGGCTTTTTCTTTTATCTTTTTTCAATTCTTTTCACAGATAATTAAAAAAATACAGTGTAGAATGAAGGGGGGAGAAATCAGAGGGGGAGATGAACCATGAGAGACTATGGACTCTGAAAAACAAACTGAGGGTTCTAGAGGGGAGGGGGGTGGGGGGACAGGTTAGCCTGGTGATGGGTATTAGAAGGGCACATTCTGCATGGAGCACTGGGTGTTACACGCAAACAATGAATCATGGAACACTACATCAAAAACTAATCATGTGATGTATGGTAATTAACATAACATAATAATAAAAAAAATATATAGCGTAGTACGCAGCTTTATGATGGAGTATAAAGAATTGTGTTAGCTTGCTGTGTTTATAGGTTTTTATTGTCCATTTACATTTTTTAAACCTAAGAAGTGTGTACCCTAAGTCCATTATTCCACTTGATCCAGGAGAATTTTGCAAAAGTGGTTGATGAAGCCATAGTGACTGACTGAAAGACTAACCACCTGTGTTTTTCTATCAATGCAGTCTATAATCAAATATCCATCTCTTCCAAACCCCATTGCCCCTTTGCAATCTTTAACTCTTTCTCTTTTTATACGGTAGTATCATCTCCAGCTGGAGAAGGTGGATGCCAAATTACTTCTGAGTCTTTCTTATTTAAGGCCAGGGAAAATTTTCACATCCATGAAGGAGACTATAAAAAGGGTTAAGGGGTTTAATTTTCTCTCCTCAGCGATCTTCTGTTCCAGTACCTTAGTTTGAAGTCAACATATATACCTACCATCCTATTCTTCTTCCCCTTTAGCTCTGTTAAATATACTTTATGAAATTTTCCCTGACCACTTCCCACTTTGATCTGTTCCTTAAACACCTATAGCGATTATTGCTAGAAAATCCATTTGGCAAATTATCATGAACTTCTTATATTTAGGGTCTACTGGTTATTTAGAACTTTTTGATTATTTTTATATTTTCACATGTATATTTTTTATTTTCCCAAATTAATAGTAAGGTCTATGAGGGCAGAAATTTTTTTCTTTCTTTTTTTTAAGATTTTATTTATTTATTTGAGAATGAGAGAACGAGCAGTGGGGAGGGCTAGAGGGAGAGCGAGAGAGAGAGAGAAGCAGACTCCCGCTGAGCCCCGACGTGGGGCTCAATCCCAGGACCCTGAGATCATGACCTGAGCCGAAGGCAGACGCTCAACCGACTGAGCCACCCAGGCGCCCCTAGTTCTTTTTTTTTTGCATCCCCCAGAGTCCTCCTCCCTTAATGAAAAATCATGACTTTTTCTGTTTATTTGATTTAGTATTGAAATCTATCTATCTTTTGTTTTTCTACATGAAAGAGCAGAGGTAAATAAAAGATCTGATAGAAGCAGTTTTGGTTGGCACTTACTCTAAAGTAATTGGATATTTATTATCTATATGTTTAATGTCTTAGATTTGTTAGTGTTTTCTCTCTCAGGCTACATAAGATAGACCAAATAGATTTTGAATAAACAGAAGATGGGTCATGTAACATTACATGCAAATAGGTGTTTGAGAAATATTAATACTAAGGATGAGAATTGCCATAGTGATTCCATTAGATTATGAGATCCTTAAAGAAAAAGAATTCTGTCTAATCTGTTTTTATATCTCTGACCCTAGGACTCAGCACAGAGTCTATGCCAGTGATCCATGTCTGTCCCTCAACTCCAAGTCTACCCTTCTTTGCCTTGTTCTGTGACACTGGAACTGGACCCCTCTAAACATTTCTTCTTTGGCAGCTGGCTTTGTTAGTAGAGGGCACTGGAAAGACGCTGCACTTCTGGCCCACTTGAATCCTCTGGAAAGTGTCTTCGGCCCCAGCAGGCTAGTGCTCCTGTGGCAGCCACACTCTCTCCAAAGAGATCTCAAGCCACCTTGGCTGAAGGAGAGGGAGCTTCTGTGAGTTCTTAGTCTTTTCCTGTTCACTCTCTTGCAGCCTAGGGGTAGTGGCTGCTCTCTACACTTGCTACTTCTGGAATTCTCAGAGTCTCCTTTTACAGCTTTTAGTAGTTAACTATCTTTCACTAAATTTTTTAATATCACATTATTTGCTATGGTTTCCATCTTCTGACTGGACCCTGACTTACAGTGCCTGATACTAAGTACTTAATAAATGTTTGTTGAATGATGACGGCAGAATGATAATGTTACTTAGATGAGACCTTATAGTTCTGAGAATTTTGAGGCATCCTACATTTCAGAAAATGGTTTCTATGAACTTTGTAGACATTTGTTTGAAATCCAATCCCCTTCTGTTTGAAAATTAAAGAAAATTTTACAGCTGTAATATATAGGTTTTGCATTAATTATACTATATTTCTTCTATGAAATTACCATATATGGGATTTTCCCCCCCAAAACAATAGGGATAAGAATTTTTTATTCTAGAGGAGTTCATGTTTTTCCCCAAGAATTTCAAGTAAGTAGTGAGTAAGTAAGAGTAGTGAGTAAGAGAGGTGAGGAGTGGTGGTGGAGTTCCTAAGTCTATTCTTAATGGTATTCCACATTATTCCTAAATTAGTATTTATAAAGAGGTCGACCCTTACCATTTTCCAGTCCTGGGGTTGGCTGTCTCCAGGTGAAAAGACATCAACTTTGCATACTCCATTTTGGCTTTGTAACCAGTCAACCCTATCCGACATCTGGAAGTAGAAAAAAAATGAGAAAGGGTCGTCAAAGGACAAGTTACATGAAATTAATGAGAAATAAACAAATGGCTGAGGTGTGGAAAATAGGAGCAATGCTTTCAATAGAGACCTGTCCCAAGAGCTACTTCAACCCACGGGACTCTAGATCTCTTCATTCTCAGTTCTCAGTTGCATTAAGATTTCTTAAATACATGTATCTCTAGTACTGAGACCAGTGTCTGCTATGTGCTAGAGGTGCTTAATATGGATTTGTTCGTGAATGAACCTATGTAACCATGTCCTGCTCTATGTGTCCTTACTTGACAACCTTTCCACATCCTGGATTTTCACTAAACACTCAAAACTCAATGCGATCAAGATAGAATTAATTTCTCTTTTCTCTGCCTGTTCTTGTCCCACTAACTTATTATTTTTTGCCCCAACTTATTTTTAAGTAATATATGCTTCATTTTCATTAATTTCCAGAGCACTAACTTAACTTATATTAGCAGTAGTAAGTCTAGTAGCTCATCCTTAAGACCAATCTCTCCCTCCAAATAGCCAAAGGTGGGGAAATTCTTAGTCTCCATGGTTCAGCCAAACTTCTGGATGCCAAGAGAAAGATGCCACGTACACCATCCAATGGACCTTTGCGTGGATGCCCTTGCTGATGTTGATTGTTCCATAACCCTCCCAATACTTTGCTCTACTCCCTAATCTCAGTAATGGCACTGCCATCTAGCCAGTTTTCCAAACCAGAAAACTAATAATCGTTTTAGCTGTCTTCTCCCATCCCAATCCTCCCTCTAACTGCTACCACTCTCTTCTTTCATTTGTTGCCACTTTTCATGAAAGAATTGCTTATACTTGCTTTTTGCTAACCTCAAAATTTAGCATAACAGCCCCTATTCCTTTGGTCTTAGTCTTGTCCACTTTCCTTAGCATCGCATCTTATTGAAAACATGGCTAATTATCATATTTGTCCACTGATAATCTACAAGTATGAGAGGCTTCTCTTTGACATCTTTTTCCATGCCAGACTTCCATTACCAGGCTTCCACACTGAAGTTCCCTTCTTTCATTATAAACTTTGCTTACATCTCTACTTCTCAACAAGGTGGAATAAGATGGTCAATTTTTTCCTCTCTAATGTAAATATCTTTAAGAAATATATATATATTCATATTTGGTTAGAATAAAATAAAACATTTATTTAAAATTGTTAGAGGGGCACCTGAGTGGCTCAGTCAGTTAAGTGGTTAAGCTTCTGCCTTCAGCTCAGGTCATGATCCTGAGGTCCTGGGATCCAGCTCCTGCTCAGTGGGGAGTCTGCTTCTCCCTCTGCCCCTCCCCCTGGCTCCTGTGTACATGCGCTCTCTCTCTCTCTCTCAAATAAATAAAATCTTAAAAAAATAAAATTGTTATAAGTTGTTTTAAACTGTCACAATAAAGTCCAAAAGCTTATCCTAATTTTTTTTACAGTGAAATTTAATTTTATAAAAAATTGCTTGAAATAAGCATTATTAAGAGTTGAATATCTGGTTAATTGGAAATGTTTATTTTAAAGGACTTTGGGCAGTGGTGGGGGTTGACATCCTCCCTCAAAATAAAACCAACACAAATCAAATACAGATTACACACGATTTAAGCTTATTTATAAATGGATTTATTATTTTTCTTATGTAGACTATTACAAGTAATTATTTAAAAAAAATAGAAGACCTTTTGAGAGCTACTTGTCCTTTGCTCCCACAAGGATTTGTACCTGTTTTCACACCCTAATCACTAACTCAGATTAGGAACACTTTTTCTCTTACTCTTCCTGACACTGTAATACAATAGTTTCCTTGGGTACACAGTGGGTTTTCCTCCCTGATTAGATGTTAGAATCACCCAGACAACTGTTTAAAGATACTGAATCTGAGATACTACCTCCCAAAGAATCCATTTCAGTGGTTTTGGGGTGGGGAAACTTAGGCATTCAATTTCTTAAAAGCATCCTGGGTGATTCTAAGGTACATCAACATAAGAATGAGAGTCCCTGGAGATTCTGAGAAAAACTGGCCAGCTCCAGATTTATTTTTATTTATTCTTTTCTTTAAAAATTTTCTAAGATTTCCTAACATTCTTCAGTATCTTAATTTTTTTTTTACAACCATAACAAGGGAGTTCTTAATGTCTATGAAGTTAAGCCTTGTATTGTCTCTCAGCAACTATTATATGCTAATATTCTTATGCTTGAGTAAGCATATTGCCATGAATAAAGGAATGATGTTACTATTACTTGGACAGAGAATGAGAAGACTTGGAAACAGGTTGCTCTGAACTGTTGATAGACCAAGTGAGAGCCAGAAACTTACCTTTCAATCTCCAGTTGATATTTTATCTTAATGAATTACTTCTAATAGAAAATGACAAAATCAATAGAGGCTCCTGACTTATTTAAGCTATATATTGCAATTTAAAAGCAAGAATGAAAATCAAGTACAAAAGTAAGGAAATTATGTGATCACTTACTCTTACTGAGGACAGGTTCTGAGATACGAGGAAAGTTCGTGATTAATTTGTTGTTGTCTTCACTATCCCTAAATTTATCCAACCCTCCTGCCATGAAATATAAGGGATCTGCAATGGAAAGACACAAATAAAAATGACTAATTTTACCTATGAACCCTATTGCTCTTATTACCAAATAATGATTTTGACTTACTTATTATTTTTCATATGTAGTACACAAGTCATGAGTACAAAATGACATTCAAATTTATAGTCCAGATCTTAATCTGGGTGTAGTCTGATGTTCCCAGATGACCAAAAAAAAAAAAAAGGTTAAAAGGTTCCATCTTCTGGCCAACACTTTCTGAAATGACTATTGTTATTCTCCACTTTCAAATCAGTAATAATCATAAAGGCTTATTTAACAATGACAAAACTAAAAGTTTTTAGCTCAGTCTCAAACTTCTTGATTAGGAGGTCAGAAAGTAAGTAGCTAGAATGAAGAATAAGTGTCCTGAATTCATGGATCTCAAAGCACTTTGTAAATATTCTTTTGAGGACTTGAGAGAAATACACATCTTCATGTTGTAAAGGGAATTTATAGTTAATGTTAGATATAGCTTCCAGATCAAAGATCTTCCTTGTACTTCCTCTTCTAAGACATTTAAATAGAAGACATTAGGGCATTGTACTCTCATATTGGAATATCCATGCACCTCCTCCTCCCCCCTGTGATGTCTCTCTAAATCCCACCCTTGCTTGATAGCCCAGGACAAGCTTACCACATCTATGAAATATTTTCTAAGTACCTAACTGAATGTGATTGCTCCTCTATCAAAGTTTCCATCATATTTTGCTTCAACCTTTACATCCCATCTAGCACTTTAATTGCTCACATTTAATAGTGAATGTCAGCCAGAGAGGGCATAACACAGGGATTTGGTTATGGGTTATGGTTCCTGTACTTCAGACCGTAGCTCTATCTCAAGACATTTTTCTCCTACATCCATCATAAGCAAGAGGCTCCTGTTTACTCAAGGTTCTTAAAGTCACAGAAAAGCCCAAATTACAGGCAACATAAATGGAGATTTTGCAGGGTGATAGATACCTGATCAGGTTTTAAAGTTTATTCAACCAAGTTTTATTACTAGTTTTAAAAAGGAAGAATATATTCATTTATATCCATTCTCTTTTTCTCTCTCATTCCCTTCTTCTAAGTGCCTGGCACATTGTACACACTCAATAAATTTGGTTATTGCTGACATCAGTTACAATTGATTTTGTTTAAATGAGGATTAGAAGTGTGTGTGTGTCTTTTCCCTTGGTGATACCATTCACTATTAAACTTCTCTGTGGATCTCCTCCGTTTTCACTTTCCCTTAGCTTCTTCCTCTGGTGTCCGATAAATACAGACACTTTCTCCACATGGCTATATATATATCCTGTCTTTTCCAATTCTCTGTTGTCTAGCCAAGACTTCAGAAATAAGAGTAAAGAGGATGAAAGTAAATGAGAATCAGGACTCAGAGCTACACCAGTCTGATTTTGCTACTCGAGCACTAGGAGAAAAACAACAACTTTTGGAATAGCTACACAATGAAAAGAAGTCAGCAGTTAGTTAAGCTTCCAGTCAAACTGGGAAGTGAGGAGTAAGACACCCTCATGATCCCAAAAGGATGGCTGAGGAGATCTGGTTAAATCTGCAACAAAATTAAAATTTCAGCAGCAAAGATGATAGGTTTAGCTGTAATGCTACTGAAGGAGAGGCTCATTTATTTCCAGAAAACTCTGATGTAAAATTAAAATTGACTGTGCAAAGAGGGAAGCTGGGTTGAACATTAAGTTAACCATCACTTGTCACTGAATTCTCCTTCTTAACTACAGAGGCTCAGAAAATGGGCTGTTTTATCAGTCCAGTGGAATTTCCTACCTCTGTAGCACTGGAATAGTGAACCACAGAAGACTCCAGACTATACTTTAAAAGTCAGTGAAGATGCTGGGATGTTCTTACTCAGCTCAAGATCTTGTTTCCTCCCCCAGACTTCCATGTACCTCCCCCTTGTTGGGACTGAAGAGTGACATCAGAATTGCAACTGGTGATATCACTGTCTCTATAGCAACAGTAGTGAGGCTATCAGAAACTGAGTTGTCAAAGGACAAGGGGGATAGGTTAAGATATACTCCATGTCTCTGATGCTTAGTTTGGAAGGACTGGGCTTGCTTTCCCCTAATTAATTTTCTCCTTTAAGTATCTAATTTAGGCAGGGAATATGGGAGGGGAAAATTTTGCCAATGGATTGCACTTAAAACAACAGAGTATTTCGTATGTATGAACAAATTCAGATGGGTACAGAGAGGAAGAAATAAAAATTGAGCATCTACTAAGTTTTTTTATGCAAAGCCCACAGAATCACTTCATTTTGTGGACCCAGCCTTGACTCTGAATTATAAGCATCTTACCTTTTGTAAAAATAAATAAATAAACAAACAAACAAATAAGTAAATTTGCAGATATTTTGCCCAGACTGACCATTTCTGGGTTATAATTTATCTTCAATGGTCGGATACAGTCGCACTAATCCATTCTCTACAGTGCCTCAATCTGAGGAAAGGTACTGGGATAAATCAGACTTAGAGGCATTTGGTTGACAATTTCTATCCTTGAGGAGGACTTTATTCTTAGTACATCCTCTTTGGAAATATTACCCTATGTACTCTTAATTAATGATTGAGTATAGGACTAGTACATAGTTTCCATGAAACAAAAAGAATCCTGATCAAGGCCACAAGATAAAGATTAAAATTGTTAACAGATTCAAAAGTGACTGATTGGTTTGTTACAGGCTTTCTTCAACAAGGTTATTTATCTATTGATGATCTTTTATACTGTCTCAGTTTCTTCATCTTTAAAATAAAGAAATTGGGCTTACTCATCTCTTAAGATCGCTTCCAG
The DNA here is from genome assembly GCF_002201575.2 of Neomonachus schauinslandi. Lineage (NCBI taxonomy): Eukaryota > Metazoa > Chordata > Mammalia > Carnivora > Phocidae > Neomonachus > Neomonachus schauinslandi. The sequence continues at coordinate 98,299,710 of NC_058407.1, read as the reverse complement.
CTCTAACAGTGTAGAACTTTGATACTTCGGTGGTATTTAAATAGAACTTCACATACATGCATACAGTACTTTGCAGTTGACAAAGCACCTTCACACCCATTATGTCATCTTATCCTCACAATAATCTTTTGAGGTAACAGGGCAGGTATTACTTTCCCTGTTTGATAGGTGTAGAAATCTGCCCAGATTACAACTATTAACTGGTAGAGCTGGGACTGGGATCTAGTATTCTGAGTTTTAAGTCAGTGCTCTTTCAACAATATGCAATCTTGAAATTAGTATTGAGAACACGAGTCAGTGTTTGACTTCAAGTGTAAAATAGCAGACTTGCCATGTTTCACAGGTGTTAGGAGGCTGCTGATGATAACGGGGTCTGACAGTTTATCAGAACCAATTAAGTATTTTATATTCATATTGACCTCAGAAGCAAATATTAGAGAATTTTAAGTGCTGGGTGAACACCAGATGAGGCCAAGAACTATGACTGTGTAGCATTATTAAACCTCTCTGATAAAATTTCTTCAAGAAATTTTCTTTTTTTTCAGGAGTTTCTTTTCTCTTCCAATTCAATTTGGTACAGGACACTTCAAGAAATAGTGGGGGCGGGGATGGAGTGGGAAACAACCAATCTTACAAGCCCAATAACAGGCAACCTCTACTCAGTAGGGGACTTTTGTCCATCCAAGCAACTCACACTACTTTCTTCCTGACAAAAACAAAGCACTGAAAGAATTACCAAATCTAGAAAGTTCCCCCAAACTAGTTTGTTTTCTGATAAGCCCAAGGCAGATGTCTCAGGACAGGTTGCTGGTTGCTGTCTCCCACTCAGAAACAGTAAGCGACCAGAATAAACTATTTAAAAATCCAAGTGTTTAATCTTTCTGCAATCTCCTCAGGCTCTAGAAACCTCTTTCTAGAACAGTGCAGATTCTCAAAGAGGTCCACAGTTAAGAAAATAAAAATTATAAACTATTGTTCTAGAATCACCTTGAGTTTCTTTCTAGAAAAATGTGCAGTAGCATACATACCCACTAAATTTTACTTAACATTTCAGGAGGTTCACAGATTTCCTTGAGCCCACTCATGAATCACACCCCAGGTTAAGAATCCCTGGAGTCATATGTCAGGTGGTGGTAAGTGCTTTCATATTAAGTAAAAACAACATAGACGATGGAATGATGACCATCTTGGGTGTCAGAGAAGTTTTCTTTGAGCAGAAACTTGAGCTGGTGTAGGCATCTGAGCGAGCATGCCAGGTAAAGGGTACAGCAAGAGCTATGGCTCCGAGGAGAGAATGTGCTTGGTGAGTTCGAGGTGCACATCCTCATTTCTATTTCTTTTCCTTTATTTCGCTACGTCCCGCCTCACTCCTTTCTTGTCCAACCTCTCCTCTGGACCCTGGTTCTCTCCTTTGAGAACTTCCCGAGTGCTGGGGCCACGCCTCCATTTTCCCCTAGTCTCACCAGAGCTGCTGACATTTTCAGGGAATAACAAACTGAACTGAGAATCAGGGAAGTTGGGCTCTCTGCAGCTCGGGTTCTGCCATTTTGCAAGTCCTTCAGTAAGTCACTGGATGACTCTTAACCTCACGTTCCTTGGCAATAAGATTATAGTCCACTCCAGATCTGAAATTCTAACCCCAGGATTCTTCTCTATTTCCTTTCTTTGCCCTCTCCTTCACGTTTCCTCCCTTGCGCCCCGCTCTCTTTCTCTAGCTCTCTTCTCTCCACACTCTACCCCAATCTCTGACCCACCCCGTCTCTTCCCGGTTAGCGCCTGCGCAGACAGGCGTGGAAGATCACTTTGGCCCAGCTCAGTAGCCGTAGTGGGTTGGCGCGCCGGCCGTGGGGTATTGTGGGAGAAGATGGCGGCTGCCGTTCACCCCCGGGTTGTCCGGGCCCTGCCAATGTCACGTAAGTGTCACCGGGAACAGCGGCCCCCGATCGGGATTCCGAAGTGTTGAGAGTGGCGCCATCCTGCAGCGGTTACGCCGGCTCCCCGAGCACCTTGGTCTTTCTAGGTCCGGGACTGCCTGTAGTTTCTGCTTTCCTTTTCCCCTCCTTGGCTCACATTAAATTGTACACTTGGGAAGGGGTCTGTGCTGAGCGAACGTGAGCAACGGGAAGGGAAAAGGAGAAAGTGGGGAACATGTAAAGGATCGAAAGAATCAGTTCTCATAGGGTTGTAAGGGTTCGAGGTTAGGAAAAATTAGTGTATGTGGCCGGCGGCGGGACGTTCGGGGGTTTGTGGGGAGGAATCTGAAAAGGATGGGGAAAAAAAGGATAGTGAGAAAAGTTTCTTAACTTGTTCAAGCCCTTAGTCTATCTCAATTTCAGATTCTTCGTGTTACAGTGGGGATGATAATACCACAACGTCAGGGAGTTTCTGAAACGATTAAATAAAGTAATATTTATAAAAGCACTTTCTAAGTCAAAAGCATCCCTGCATATGTAGAGTGTGTTAGGTCGAGGCACTGGGGGCTGGGGGAGCGAGGGATGCTGGAGAGAACAATGAGGAGCTTGGTGGAAAGGAAAGTGAAGAGTAAAGGATATCTTAAGGTTTGTCTAAGCGTTGTTCATTTTTCCTCCTATTCTGATTGGATTTGCTGTCATGTTCCTCAATTTGAAAATATAAATTTACCCTTACACTCACAAAACGAGTCAAGAAAAGCAAGGAAATTGGGAATACAGTTACACTTCATTATCATTCTTCCCCCTCCACCCTTTCACAAATTTGCCTCAATCGACCTCCAAAAGTTGTATATTTCCATAGTGTATTCAAGTCATTATTAAATATCATTTGCTCTCACAGTTAGCTTCGTGTCAGAATCATTTTTAGTGCTTTAGAAAAAAATAGAAATGGGGACTCATTGCAGAGCTATTGAATCAGAATTTTTGAGGTTGGGTCCTTGCACCTTGGGTTTTAAAAAAGCTCCACAAGTCGTTCTGATGTTTAGGTTGAGGAGCAAGTCAGGAGTATTTGGAGGATACTTTTCCATTTTCCATCTTGGGTAGAGCTCCTACATACCACTGGGAAGGTGATTGGTTCACATCGATTTTGTGGATGGTTTTGTAGCCATGACTTCTTTGCAAAGACATTTGTTGGTTCTTGTGAAAGTATTACATTGGTGTGACATAATGTAGATCATGAATGATAATAACTACCATTTATTGTGTATTGGCTATTTGCTAACCACAGTCCTAAATAGTTTCATAAATATTTTCACTTTAACTTCTTTTTAGTTGAAGCCATAGCTTGTGCTCTTAACCTCTATGCTTTATTGTCTCTGGTAAAGTAAGCTTTTGCATAAACTCTAGAGAGGCAAGTCTAGTGTGTAACATAATCAAAAAACCATAGAACAGAACTGTGTAAAACAATTATATATGGTGAGATATGGAGAGACTATTAAGTACCGTAGGAAATCAGAAAAGGGAAAGATTAGTATCATTTGAAGTAGTGAGGGAAGATTGGAAGACCAGTGGAGAATTGCAGTGCTTCCACTGATTTTTTTTTTTTAGGGTTGTTTTGATTTGGAAAGTCAGAGAAACTAGACCTTTTCGTGGCGTGGGCAAGGACAAGGTGGTGAGAATGGAATCACAAAGTACTTAGGAGGCAGTGAAATGACTACCTGTAGATACGGAATAGTAGGAAAGAAAGTTGACTATGTTAGATGAGATCAAATAATGGAGGACTTTGAAAGTCAAGCAGTTTAGTTCAGGGGTCTTGAAAGTGGGTTTTGCAAGAGGAATCAGTGGGGTACAAAAATACAGTATTAGAACTGAAAAAACATTTTCAGTAATAACAGCGACAATAGCTAACACTTACGTAGTTTAAACTATATACCAGACACTATTCTAAGTGCTTTAATATGTTTTTTAGTGTATATGACGTATTGGTACTACACAGAATGTATATGTGATTTATAAATGTTTAAAACTAATGCAATGTGCAAGCAAATATGTTTGGAGAAGATTGGTTTATATATTACAGTAAGAAGCCAATAGAGGTATTTGAGCAGAGGAATATAATGAGTAAAGAATATTACTCTCCTAATGGTTCATAACATATGGAAGAAAATAGAGAGGTTGGAGCCAAAGAAGGTAACAACTTATATTTATTGAGTACCTACCTAGTGCAAGGCACTGTGACAGGTACCTACCCACATATTAATTTTCAAGTCAACCCTCTAAAATGTAAGCTCCCTGAGGCCAGGGACTTTGTCATTTTTATTGTGCTAGTCACAGTTTCTAGAATGGTGCTTGGCCTATAATTGTTGGGGGAAAATAAATAATCTCATGAGGTTAGTGTAACATCATCCAAGAGATTCTGAAGTAATAACAAATGAAAGCATCTGTTACTCATGGAGTGCTTAACATGCGCTAGATAATGTGCTAAATGCTTTATATACATTTATTGTAAATCTCCTAACAATCATTTGAGATATTAATTCCTTGACTCCAGTCATTCTTCCTGTTTTATTTACTGTCCTTTATCCAGTGTCCTCATTTCCTTCCTTACTGATCATTCTAATCATTCCCCCATACATTCTTAACTCTCCAGCCCATCTGCCTGTGGCATTAAAAAACAAACAAACAAACAAAAACCCACTAATTAAACCAAGCTTTCCACACATTTCCTGCAGTAGAGAACTGAGCTACAGAAAACTCAAAACTGACTGACCTTATTTTAAATTCATGAATACAGGTATCAAGTAGATTTTCAGTATTATGTTTTTCAAGAAATTTGCTTTCCCTTTTCCGTAATGATTACTTAACATTGTCAGTCTCCTAAAACTTTTAACATGTCCTTCTGTCTCATTCTCACCTTTACCTAGAAATCAGAGGAATCAGATGAGAACGATCTTTTTCCCACCATAAAAATCTAATAGCTGAGCTGTGATAATTCTCAGCTTTCCCTCCTGTGATAGTGGACGAGCTCCTCCTGCTTTGATCTAAAGCCACTTCCTTTGTTTTGCATTCCATCCCATCTTCAATTACCTGTGCATTCCCTCTCCTGAATCATTCCTTTTTCCCCTCTACTGGGTCATTTCCATCAGTGTATAAATATGTTATAATAGCTAATATTAAAAAAAAAATCCTTCCTTGTCCTCATGTTCCTCTAGTCCTTTTACCCCCTTTCACATCATCTCTCCTCAGAAGAATCATTGATACTCCTTTTCCCACTTCTTTGCCTCACATTCTCTCTTGCCTGCTCGAGTCAGGCTGTCATTCCCACAGCAATAAAACTGCTCTTATTAAGGCCACTCAAAACCAACATCTTCTAGGTCTGTGGTCCTCTGTCCCCATCCTACTTCACTTTTCAGCAGCCTTTGATAGAGTTAACTGTTACCTCTGTCAGTCCCTTTCTTCATTTACCTTCTGGGTATCATTTCCTTTTGTTTTCCCCTTACCTTACTGGGCTGCTTTTCAGTCTCCTTTGCTGGCTTTTCAGGCAAGTCACTTAAACTCTCTGAGCCTGAGCTTCCACATCTGTAAAGTTACAGTAAGAATAGTATTAAATAAGATAATACCTACTGAGCACTTAGAACAATGCCTGGCATCTGTTAACAGTTTTGTAAGTTTAGCTGTTATTGTGGTAACAGTTTGTTGTTAAGTGTCTGATCTGCAGTGTTTGTTTTTAATCTTTGTGGTTTCAGTCACTGTTCAGTAAGCTAGGCTTTTTCTCTAATTTCATGCTTCTGATTAGGGAAAACCCATGGTTTCTGGGTAGAATGCCGCTGGAGAATCATGTGCAGAGAAGAGACACAGACTTACTTAGTTACTTACTTACCATCCTTCCTTCCTTCCTTTTTTTTTTTCCAATACAGATTTTCTAAAGCAATTCCTATTTGTTTCTTTCAGTTTCCCCCAAGTTTACAAAGCACCAGTGCTGATGGTAAACAGTTTGTTGATTGTAGCAAAAGTTTATTAGCCCTTTAAATGTCTTAGTTGGTTTTTACTTATTCTCTGAAAGTTAAGTAATTTGCTCTAAAACTTTGCCATAATATGTTTCAAGGGACTTGAAAATTGGGAGTGTGATTCCAAAGGAGTTTTACACCTCTGCCAAATGAAGAATAGTTGATGGAACTAGGAATGTGTAACCTGGAAAAGACTTAGTAGAGATATAATTGCTGAACTTAAATGCAGGAGAGGGGTTAAATTTGTTCTTTGTCATTCCAGAGGAACAAAGGGATCAAAGCTGCTGGGAAACAGGCATTGATCTCCCATGTGGTGGAACCCTTTGTTAGAATGGCTCAAATGAGAATGGTCTGCAATGGGAAGTCGTGTTTCCCCACCTTGCAGATGTCCAGGCTAAGGCCACATGGACTCCTTGCGCATATAGTGTGGAGATGTAAATAGTGAGAGGTTTGACAAATTAACCTTTCTAAAGGTCAGAAAATTTTTTCTCAAACACTCCTTTTGTCGTTACTTTTGATGATTTTCAGTAGCTTTATATTGTCTGAACTGTACTCTTTTTTAAAAAAAATGTTCTCTACTAATAGTCCTCTGCCTCCAGCATGTATCATCAACTTTATTTTTTCATTCGTTATCAGTTTCAGAGTCTGTTCCAGGTAAATCTTCTGTTCCCTGCACTGGGCTTATTCATTCCCACGTCTACATTGTTATATGTTTTACATGTTTCACACGGAAATCTGTTCTTTCTGTTGTTCCTCTTTACAGCCTTACTCAAACTGGTTTATTGCTCAATAGCAAAAACCCCACCAATAACCCAATTAAAAAATGGGCAAAGAGGATATGTGAAAGGCCAACCGGTACATGAGAAGGTGCTCAACATCACTTGTCATCAGGGAAATGCAAATTAAAACCACAATGAGATATCACCTTACACATTAGAATCGCCATCATGAAAAAGATAAGAGATAACAAATGTTAGCGAGGATGTGGAGAAAAGGGAACGGCCACTATGGAAAATAGCATGAAGGTTCCTCAAAAAATTAAAAATACAACTACTATGTGATCCAGCAATTCCACTTCTGCTAATATGTTCAAAGGAAATGAAAATACTAAAAAGAGGTACCTGCACTCCCATGTTTATTGTAGCATTATTTACAATAGCCGGGACATGAAAACAACCTAAGTGTCCATCGAGGGTTGAACAGATAAAGAAGTTGTGGTATTCATATAAGATGGAATATTATCTGGCCATAAAGAAAACTAGGAAATCCGACCATTTGCTGCAACATGGATGGACCCTGAAGGCATTACGCTAAGTGAAATAAGTCAGAGAAAGACGAATACGTATGATCTCAACTTTGTATGATCTCCCTTATATGTGGGATTAAAAAGAACCCAAACTCATAGAAAAAGAGCTCAGACTTGTGGTTCCTAGAGGCAGAGGGTTGCAGAAGGGGGTTTGGAGGAAGGTGGTCAAAAGTACAAACCTAAGGTTATAAATAAGTATTTGAGATGTAATGTACAACATGGTGACTATAGCTAATGCTGCCGAATGATAATGATAAAACATTAGGGTAGTTAATGCTAAGAGTTCTCATCACTAGGAGAAAATTGTTTTTTTTCTTCTTTCTTTTTTATTATATCTCTATGAGATGATGGACATAAGCTGAACCTGTTGTAATCATTTTATAATATATGTAAATCAAACCATCATGCTGTACACCTTAAACTTACACAGTGATATATGTTGATTATTTCTCAGTAAAACTGGAAGAAGCGCCCCCCAAAATCCATTTTATCCAAGAATCCTTCCTCTTATATTGCTTTTTTCCTGTGCATTCTCTCAGTTCCTTTTATTGTGGAGGTTTATACTCTCTTAATATGTAACTTTAATTTTTTAAATGTGATTTATCTTCCTAGGTATATTGTATCCCATAGGGCAGGAAGTTTATAGTTGACTCTTGAACAATACAGTAGTTAGGGGCACTGACCACCCCCCACCCCTGCAGTCAAAAATTCATGTGTAATTTTTGGTTCCCCTAAAACTTAACTGTTGATAGCCTACTATTGACCAGAAGCCTTACTGGTAACATAAATAGTTGATTAACATATTCTGTATGTTTACCTGTATGTATTATATACTGTGTTCTTACAGTAAAGTGAGAGAAAAAATGTTATTAAAGAAAATCATAATGAAGAGAAAATATAGTATTGTGCTGTATTTATTGAAAAAATCTGCATAAAAGTGGACCCATGCAGTTCAAACCAGTGTTATTGAAAGATCAACTGTACTTTCTAATTTTTATATATTTCCTTACGACACATGGATTCTTTGTTGCGGTAGTTTGTTTATTATTGCTGTTGGCACTTAAATTACAACTTTTGATTTAAAAATTCATCTTAAACTTAAGTATATGAAAGTACTGATAACAAAATAATGTTACCAGTTTCTGGGAAAAGATATATATTAACATTTACCATTTTTGTATACTCTGGGGTTTTGTTTAAGGTT
>NC_058407.1:98223146-98291273 GCF_002201575.2 Neomonachus schauinslandi | reverse complement strand
TTTGTATACTCTGGGGTTTTGTTTAAGGTTCTTCTATTACTGCAAGAGCCACAGCTGTGTTTCATGGCCCACCCCAGCGCCAGCTTCATCATGCACTCATACCTCATGGCAAAGGTGGGCGTTCCTCAGTCAGTGGGATTGTGGCCACTGTGTTTGGAGCAACAGGATTCCTGGGCCGATATGTTGTCAACCATCTTGGTAAGTAGTTCTTTAAGTTCCGTATGCCCCAGTGCCATTTATTAGGGTTGCCTAATGAGAAGCCATGAACCATGTTTCTTTCAATTTAACAGTGTTACAGATTACTCTTATCTTGGGTTTATGTAATTCTGATCTGCTGTTCATTAGGAAGCATTATCAAGCATTATCATGCTTTCTGTATAGGTTGTAGAAACAGGAATGTGGTCTCTGAAAAGTTACAGCATCTCTCGCACAGCAAAGTATGCTTTTTGTTAAACATGGTATCCATTCATTTATCATACTAGAAGTTAAATATTTACCAAATCATTCATTGTCCTATAAAGTAAATATCCATATTATGTTAATGTCGATCCTTGTTTCAATCCATTCTTTTTTAGGACGTATGGGGTCACAGGTGATCGTACCCTATCGGTGTGATCCATATGACACCATGCACCTTCGTCCCATGGGTGACCTGGGCCAGATTATCTTTCTGGTAAGAGCCTGTGTGACTGATTATTGGAGTTGACAGATGTAAATTACTGAGGACATTTTTAGGAGAGAGAGACAGTGTAATAAAGCAACAGTTTCATCCCAGAGTGAACCAAGGGCATCCTTCATTCACCCCCTTCTTTTAAACTCTTGCCCAGCAGTTGACACACATTTTCTATAAAGGGCCAGATAGTAAATATTTTAGCTTTTGTGGGTCACAGGGTCTTTTCATGATTACTCATTTCTGCCCTTCTAGCCTGAAAGCAGCTATAGATAATATATAAATGAATGGAAGTGGCTGTGTTCTAATAAAACTTTATTTACAGGGGCGCCTGGGTGGCTCAGATGGTTGGGCGTCTGCCTTTGGTTCAGGTCATGATCCGAGGGTCCTGGGATCAAGCCCCACATCGGGCTCCTGGCTCAGTGGAGAGCCTGCTTCTCCCTCTCCCTCTGCCTCTCCCCCTGCTCATGCTCTCTCTCTCTCTCTCTGTATCTCTGTGTCTTAAATGAATAAATAAAAAAATCCTTAATAAAAATGTTAAAAAAAAGACTTTATTTACAAAGTTAGACTACAGGCTAGATTTGCCTTTGGGATATGGTTTGCTGACCCCTGCTGTAGGCCCGTGCCATCTAGTATGGTAGCCACCAGCCACGTGTGGTCATGGAACATTTGAAATGTGGCTAATCTTAATTAAGAGATGCTGTACATATAAAATACACACCAGATTTCAAAGACTTAGTACAAAGAAAGTGATATATATCATTAATAATTTTTTACACCTATTACATATTGAAATAATATTTTGGATATATTCGGTTAAATAAAATATATTATTAAAATGAATTTCACCTGTGTCTTTTTACTCTTTTAAATGTGACTGGTGGAAAATTTAGAATTGCCTGTGTGCCTCATGTTATATTTCTGTTGGACAGTTCTTCTGTAAATGGTGAAAATCACAAATAGGGTGTTTTATAACTTGGTTTCCTTGGCACAGACTGAATTTAGAACAGTGCTCGTTGTGCTTCCCTATTGCTATTCTATAATCTGCAGGTTTTTCCTTTGGCCAAGAGTTGCCAATGGGGTGAGGCAGTGGGGAACCAGGGTAGGGGGGGACCCTTCAAGGGGGTGATTAAAAACGTGTGGGCCTTTTTGGTTGCCACAATGACTGGAGACCATACTGGTTTATTAGCTAGGGACCAGGGATGCTAAATATCATACAGCTCCCAGAGCAGTCCGTTTCCACAAGGAGTTACACTGTCCCCAGTGCCTACAGTTATCCTATTGAGAAACACTCTGGGCCTTGATGCTCGGTCTCCTGTTCTGGCTAAATTGTCCTGCTTTTATCATTCTGTATGAAGTTGAGCTCTTCCATGTACACACTTCCCCTTTTAAAAAATAATTTGGGGGGCGCCTGGGTGGCTCAGTCGTTAAGCGTCTGCCTTTGGCTTGGGTCATGATCCCAGGGTCCTGGTATCGAGCCCCGCATCAGGCTCCCTGCTCAGCGGGAAGCCTGCTTCTCCCTCTCCCACTCCCCCTGCTTGTGTTCCCTCTCTCGCTGTCTCTCTCTGTCAAATAAATAAAATCTTTAAGAAAATAAATAAAAACAAAAAATAATTTGGTAAACTTTCTGAAGATCTCTGATATATTCATGCAGATTATTTGTGATCTCTTTTAAATTTTTACTTATTTTTTTTAAGATTTTATTTATTTATTTGAGAGAGAGAGAGCACAAGCAGGGGGAGTGGCAGGCAGAGAGAGAGGGAGAAGCAGGCTCCCCGCAGAGCAGGGGGAGCCCGATGTGGGACCTGATCCCAGGATCCCAGGATCATGACCTGAGCCGAAGGCAGTCACTTAACCAACTGAGCCACCCAGGCGCCCAGATTTTTACTTATTTTTAATAACATTTTCATTTATTCCTTACTGAATGTTCACAAGCTAAGAATATGTTGGAAATTTCTTGTTTCTAAAGTGTTTTTCTTCTCTAAAATCTTTTTTTTTATTCTTATGTTAATCCCCTACATTACATCATTAGTTTTAGATGTAGTGTTCCATGATTCATTGTTTGTGCATAACACCCACTGCTCCATGCAGAATGTGCCCTCCTCAATACCCACCACCAGGCTAACCCATCCTCCCACCCCCCTCCCCTCTAGAACCCTCAGTTTGTTTTTCAGAGTCCATCGTCTCTCATGGTTTGTGTACCCCTCTGATTTCCCCCGCTTCATTCTTCCCCTCCTGCTACCTTCTTCTTCTTCTTTTTTTTTTCTTAACATATATTGCATTATTTGTTTCAGAGGTACAGATCTGAGATTCAACAGTCTTGCACAATTCACAGCGCTTACCAGAGCACATACCTCCCCAGTGTCTATCACCCAGTCACCCCATCCCTCCCACCCCACCCCCCACTCCAGCAACCCTCAGTTTGTTTCCTGCGATTAAGAATTCCTCATATCAGTGAGATCATATGATACATGTCTTTCTCTGTTTGACTTATTTCGCTCAACATAATACCCTCCAGTTCCATCCACGTCGTTGCAAATGGCAAGATCTCATTCCTTTTGATGGCTGCATAATATTCCATTGTATATATATACCACATCTTCTTTATCCATTCATCTGTCGATGGACATCTTGGCTCTTTCCACAGTTTGGCTATTGTGGACATTGCTGCTATAAACATCGGTGTGCACGTACCCTTTCGGATCCCTACTTTTGTATCTTTGGGGTAAATACCCAGTAGTGCAATTGCTGAATCATATGGTAGCTCTATTTTCAACTTTTTGAGGAACCTCCATACAGTTTTCCAGAGTGGCTGCACCAGCTTGCATTCCCACCAACAGTGTAGGAGGGTTCCCCTTTCTCTGCATCCCCGCCAACATCTGTCATTTCCTGACTTGTTAATTTTAGCCATTCTGACTGGTGTGAGGTGGTATCTCATTGAGGTTTTGATTTGGATTTCCCTGATGCCGTCTTCTCTAAAATCTTATTCTCAAATATCTTCTTGGTCTTACAGTTAGAGGAGCTTAGCTTTTTTCCTATTTCTTTGTGACTTGAGAATATTGGTCACTTTGTCAATCCTCAAAATTAAAGTATTTCACGAATGATGGGTGAAAACTTTGGCTTGCAGATGTGGAGTCATTGGAATTGAGATATATGATACATATTCCATTCTTTCCACAGGTATTTATAGAGTGCCTGGCATTGAGCTAAACTCTGAGCATGTCTTGATGAACAAGACCACAGGGAGCTCTCAGTGTTAATAGAGAATACAGAGACTAAACATATAACGTTTTTTTTTTTTGAGAGAGAGAGAGCAAGCGTGAAGGCGGGGAGGGGCAGAGGGAGAGAGAGAATCTTAAGCAGGCTCTGTGCCCAGCATGGAGCCTAACGTGGGGCTTGATCCCACGACCTTGAGATCATGACCTGAGCCTAAATCAAGAGTCGGACGCTTAACCAACTGAGCCACCCAGGCGCCCCAAGCATATTACTTTGAATATAATAATGTTTACAGAAGGGGAAGTATGAGAAAGATAAAACGGAAAGACTTCACTATATTGTTGTTTATCTTTGAGAAGGGTGAACCATACTGTGTGAGGTACTGATTTCCCTGCTTTAGTCTGTGGTGGAAACTGCTGTCTGAACAACCACTTGGTTTGCTAACTTGACTGTGCCCCCTGGGCCTTATCCCTGGGAATTTGGTTTCCTTTTAATTCTTTCTCTCCAAGCTTTTCTCTTGTGCCATTCCTGCAGATGTACCCCAAGCTCTTCCACTCTGAGTCTTGGAATCCACTTCTTGGTTTCTTTTTTTCCCACTCTTGCCATCTTAAAAAAAAAAAAAAAAGTCTTTTTAGCTTTTTATGTGTAGAACTGCTTTTTTTTTATAAAAGTGACCTTCGGTCACCTGAGCCGAAGGCAGCCGCTTAACCGACTGAGCCACCCAGGTGCCCCAAGAACTGTTTTTTTTTATTAGCTGTGTCACTCATTGTGCTGCAGATTGTATGTCTATTTTACTTTATCTTCATAGCAAACCCCTGAGATAGGTTGTATTTTCAAATTTTACATAGAGGTTGGAGAGATAACTTTGTACACCATTCACAAAAGGCAAATGGAGTTGTCTGACTCCCCAGCTGTCACTCTATATGTCTCTTGTACCCCCTCTCCTGCATCAGTTATAACTAGTTCCTCCTCTTGAGGGCTTCATCTTTTGCTCTGGAGTCTGGTTTCTGGAGCCCTCTCTAAATTGCACAGGTATGTTAGTGGGCCCCGCCCAGTCACTCCCCCTGCCCCATTGTTCCTTTCTCACTCACTCTCCTTTCGCTCATACATACCCCTTAGCATTTGACCCTAAGAACTTCTTACTACTTATTATTTTCCTTCGAAATGTTTAAAAAATCCAATTTCATTTTAACATAGAAAATGCTGTATCTTTGAGGTCATTTAATCCCTGGTCTCCATTTTGGACAAGAATCGTCAACCTGACTGTAGGCCTGAATCACTCAGACATGTAGTTCTACACTGAAATCTGCCATTGGCTCACCCTGCACTTTTAGGCAGGTCACTCCTCCCTGTGTGTTGTTTTCAATGTCTGAAGTGACTAGATCTGAAGTGACTAGAAGAAATGACTAGATCTAGGATTATAAAGAGGAAAGCATTAAGGAGAGATAAGAAAATAGTCATGAATGCTCCCAATTTAATGGTAGCCTTTAAGAGATACTCCGCCTACCTTCAATCTGTAGCTGGTTGCTGCAAAAAGGGCAAGTCAGTTTTCCTCCCAAATGATCCTTGGCTCTTTGGCTCTATTTCAGGAAGGGAGATTTGGTAGCCAGATTCCCTTACAAACTTGCAAGGGGCAGTTGGGTGGCCAGAAATGGATGTGCCCCACTAAAAATGAATATTGTCTTTTCTAATTCTATCATTTCATTACCTGAATAAAATAGATATACTGTGATCTTTTTGTCTCCAGGAGAGTCAGAGAATCAGGAGGGAATTTGAGACCTCATGACCATTTCTCTTGTAATAAATGGAGGCTGTATGAAATGGTACCATATTATGACTACAACAGATGGCCTATTTTGAAACTTGCCCTTATGTTTGCATCTGACTGGCTGTTGTTCTTATAGGAATGGGACGGTAGGAACAAAGATTCTATCCGAAGAGCAGTGAAGCACAGCAATGTGGTCATTAATCTTGTTGGGCGAGAATGGGAAACCAAGTAAGTCTTTGGCTCTTGTTTTTTCTTTGCATATGCTATCTTAAGGTTCAGTAGACATTCACTAGGTACCTTCCAATGTCAGGAATTGTAGTTGTCACATTTTTAGTTAGTCCATCATTAAGCATTGGACACCTGTTTACATACCCAGAAACCCCCTTTCAGGAGATTCAGTTGGCAGTAAGTCTGGTATAAGTGAGCAATGTGATGCGCTACCCATAAAAAGCCGGTAGGGATTATGTCAGTGTGGTTGGTGTCATCAGCTTGATGGAATGACCGGTTGGTTCATAATGGCTGATCCTGTTTTGGATTCGTCCAGCTGGGATGGGTTAGGCAGGACGATTTTGCCCATCCTACTGTTCATCAAGCTGAACACTGGTTTTTCTTGCGTAAACAGTGTTCACATTGTTAATCAAAGATGACATGAGTACTGGTTTGAACAGTTCTTGTTAGCCTTCGTGTAGGTTGTTTATCAACAGATAGTGTTTTAATCTTATAGTTGCACAACATTTTGTTCATACCATTTTCTTAACATTTATTAAAGTTTGATAATCTATGTCTGCCTCATCACATATTTCTAAGTTCTTTGGTGACTTGGAGAGTCTCATTCAACTTTAAATCTCCTGTAGTGACTAATAACAGTGCCTTGTACAGTGTAAGCATTAATGTTATTGTGTAATGTTAATGTTATTGATTTAAACTGGTGACTGATTTTTTTAGTTTTTTTTCCCCCTGGGGGAAACAAAGGCCCGGGGATAAGAAGTGGGTCCCTTTTCAGCTCCCAGCACTTCCCCCCTCCCTTCCCAGCCACTGCAGCCAGATGTTCTCAAAGGGTCTCAGCCTTGGGATTCCTGGAGCACAGAGAATATTATGTGTGCTGATTTATGACTTATGGTAAGGTTTAAATTATATACAGTAATGATGATGAGCAGTAAAACTTATATATATAAAATATACATATATATATTAATTTTGACTTTGGGTTAAATCGTTGCCATTTAAAAGTTTTAACTATTAAGAATTCCAGCAATAGTATGAAAACTAGCTTATCACAGAAAGCTTTGGAATCCTTAAACAGGTGTTCTTAACTGATCCCCCCCCCCTTTTTTTTTCCTTCTTCCAGAAACTTTGATTTTGAGGATATTTTTGTGAAGATTCCCCGTGCAATTGCTCAAGTGTCCAAGGAAGCTGGAGTTGAAAAGCTCATTCATGTTTCACATCTGAATGCTGATATTAAAAGCTCTTCTAGATATCTGAGAAATAAGGTAGGTGACAAGTTGACTTGGGAAGTGGCTCCCAGAGTTTCTTGGCCCCTTTGAAACATGAGTTAAGTGAGAAGGGTTTCTCACTGACATATCCAGAAATAAAAGGGGTTTCTAATTCTCCATATCCAGAATTAGATTGATGTGTGTGATGTGTGTGTTGTATTCTGACATTTTGGTTGAGTGCTTTCTGTTTGCAGGGAACTATGGTAAGGGGCTTCAGAGATGGATACCTGTTCTCAAATGCTGAAAGTTGCTTGGGACATAATAGGATTATATAGTAAACCTCATAAAAGGTAGAGTATTATTTCTGTCAAAAGCGTCCTACCCGTATCACCTACAGGTTGAAAGACCATCTTTTTTTCTCAAACCTCGTGCCTAGTATGGTCGTATGCTACTCTTACAGGGGTAATGTAAAGGCTGAAGATGACAGGGATAAATATTTGCCAAGGAAATCTAGTATTTAGGCTTTTTATACTTCCAGAAACCACATTGTCATCCAGATTGTACCTAGGGATTGACCATTCTGATTTGGGGTCATTCTATAGCCTGAAATGTCTTTATTATCAGGGACTCAAAGGAATTGCAGTGTCTGGGGCTGTCTTTAGCATTTGTTTTCTGCTGTCACGAGCCTGCTTTGGGTCACATTGGTAAGGACCGCAGAGTTCTTTGCCAGGGACTCCAGCTTTTTGACCCACTGCATTCTTTTATTGAACAAATGATTTATTAAGTACCTACAGTGTGCTGTATATTGTATTAGATGGTGGGGATACAGTAGCAAATAAAACAGACACAGTCTTAGCCCCTATCTAGTTTCTAATCTATTGAGGAAAATAATTCCACTTGTGCCTGGTGTTGCAAAGTAGGGAGCTGTGCTGTAGGAGCATATAATGGGGGTAGAGACGGCATCTGTCTATCAGTTCAGAGCATTTAATTGCTAGCATCCGAAAATTCAATGTAAACTGGTTCAATATAAAGGGAGTTTATAGGCCCCTGTAATCTGAAAAATCCAGCAATAAGGAAACTTAGCCACATTGGTGCCAAGGTTCATCAGAGTTTCAGCTTGGTTTCTCTGTGATTCTTTCAGCTCCTTCTTTTTGTGTAAGCTGTTTCTCATAGTCATGGAACTGGCTGGCAGCACATTCAAGCCTCAGCATTTTTATACCGCATGGATGAGGGAGAATGAGCGTATGCACTCTCTGCCTACCTGCATCTGGCATTCACAGAATCATCTGAATCCATGCTTGTTTGGAAGGGCCAGGGTTGGGGCTGGAGTCAGTGGTGGGAGAAGACTCAGAGATGTCCAGCCCTGTGGTGTACACCACGAGGTAGATGGTAGTGCTGGTGAATAAGGGGAGAAACACTTGAGAAGGACAAGGCTTTCGGGCAGTGGTTCTTAGCCTTAGCTGCCCATTAGAAGCACTAGGAACTTTGAAAAATCCTGCACCCTGACCAATGAAAATAGAATCTCTGGGGATAGAACTTGGGCATCGATATTTTTAACTATCCCTAGGTAATCCTAAAGCACAGCAAAGATAGAAAAATAGTATTTACAGAGAAGGAAGAGGATGATCCAGTTTTGGACTCAGGTTGCATTTCAGGTGTCTGTCAATCATCCAAGTAACAATGGTGAATGGGGTTTATGATCCTGGAGCTCAGAAGTGAGGTCTGGTTTGAAGATACAAAACCAGTTAATTAGGGGTGCCTGGGTGGCTCAGTCAGTTGGGCGTCTGCCTTCGGCTCGGGTCATGATCCTAGGGTTCCTGCTCAGTGGGGAGCCTGCTTCTCCATCTGCCCCTCCCCCCGGCTCATGCTCTCTCTCTCTTTCTCTCTCTCCCCCAAATAAATAAATAAAATCTTAAAAAAAAAATAAAACCGGTTAATTGAAGCAATGTTTGGGAATAAGATTGCCTAGTGAGGAAGCGTAGATTGAGAGAACTTTGGACAGGGCTCAGAGGAATACCAATGATTAGTGCTCTGGTAGACAAGGAGGCACCTGCAAAAACCCAAACAAACAAAGACTGAGAAGGAGTGGACATGGTGAGGTAGAAGGGAAACCAGGAGAGTATAAGGTCATGGAAGCCAAGGGAAGATAGTGTCGCAAGGCGGGAGTAGTTGCTTATGAATGCCAATGAGAAGCCGAGTGAGGTGAGAACTGGAAAGTCACCTTGGATCTACCAATATGGATGGAGGTCATTTTTGATCTGATTAAGAATGGTTTGGGTGCAAGTGTTGGGGCAGAATCTAGAGCACAGGTGAACAAAGAGTGAGCAGTAGCTGAGGCAGTGGGGACAGTAAGAGCAGGTGGCATTTTTAAGTGGTTTGGTAAGAAGAGGGATGGGGCAAGAAGCTGAAGGGGCACGTGGAGTTGAGAATCGTTTTTCTTTTAAGGTGGAAGATCTTGACATTGTGTAAGTGCTGGTGAGAAGGTGCTGGTAAAGAGTGAGACTGAGGATAAAGGAGAGAGTCAGTTGGGCAGGTTCCTGAGAAAGTGAAAGGAAGTGAGTCCTGGAGCAGGGGAGATAAGAAAGGAGGAGAGTTGTGGATTTTCTGGTGGGAACTTGAGGTGGTTTTTGTCTGCTGCCATATCTTCTCTTTGAATGGGAAGGTGAAGTCATTTATTGGAAGAAAGAGAATAGTAAGGGAGGAATTTGAATAGAATAGAGAATGTTTGAAATTGTCATAGGAGAGAACAGCTAATTAGAAGAAAACAGTACTTGGGTTATGTTGAAGTCCCAGTTAAAATTTATGACATGAGTATATAAGTGGCAGCAATTTATGATTTTTTGAATTCAGGTGTAATTGACATACATAATATTAGTTTCAGGTGTATAATGTAATGATTTGACATATGTATATATTGTGAAGTGATCTCCACAATAAGTCTGGTTAACATCACCACACATAGTTACAGATTTTTTTTGTGTGTGATGAGAACTTTTTGTTTTTTTAAGTTTTTATTTATTTATTTGAGAAAGAGAGAGAGAGAACATGAGCGGGAGGAGGAACAGAGGGAGAGGGACAAGCAGCCTCCCTGCTGAGCACAGAGCCCAACATGGGGCTTGATCCCATGACCCTGAGATCATGACCTGAGCTGAAATCAACAGTCCGACGCTTAACCGACTGAACCACCCAGGCGCCCCTTGTGATGAGAACTTTTATGATCTACTCTTTTTTTTTTTTTTTTTAGAGGATCTAGGATAGCACTTTATTTTCAACAGTGATATCCCCATTGGACAGGACATACATTTTCTTTTCTTTTTTTTTTTTATTCTTATGTTAATCCCCATACATTACATATGATCTACTCTTTTATTAGCAACTTTCAAATTACCTGTAGTCGCCATGCTGTATGTTACATCCTGAGACTTATTTATTTTATAACTAGAAGTTTGTTCCTTTTGATCCCCTTTACCCCTGCCTCTGGCCATCTGTTCTCTGTATCTATGAGTTTGCTGGGGTTTTTGTTTGCTTTTTTTTTTTTTTTAATTCCATTTATAAGTGAGATCTATGGTATTTGTCTTTCTCTGTCTGAATACTTTGCTTAGCATAATGCCTTCAGGGTCCATCCATGTTGTTTCAAATGGCAAGATTTCCTTCTTTTTTAATTGCATTGTGTGTGTGTGTGTATTTATGACATCTTTAACCCTTCATCTCCTGATGGACACTTAGATTGCTTCCATATCTTGGTGATTGTAAATAGTGCTGCACTGAATATGGGGATGCAGATATCTTCTCAAGTTAGTGTTTTTATTTCCTTTGGACATGTTAGCAGAAGTGGAATTGCTGGATCATATGGTAGTTATATTTTTAAGTTTCTGGGGAACCCTCATACTGTTTTCCATAGTGGCTACACCAATTTACATTCCCACCAACAGTGCACAGGGGTTCCCTTTTCTCCACATCCTCACTAACGTTTGTTATTTCTTGTCTTTTTGATAATTGCCATGCTAATAGGTGGGAGGTGATATCTCATTGTGGTTTTGATTTGCATTTCCCTGATGATTAGTGATTTTGGGCACCTTTTCATGTACCTGTTGGTCATCTGTGTGTCTTCTTTGGAAAAAATGTCTATTCAGATCTTCTGCCCATTTTTTGATCAAATTGGGACTTTTTTTTTTTGCTATTGAGTTGTCCAATTTATGATTTTTATGTATTTATTTTCCTCTAGCTCTGAAGACAGTGGGAGTGCATGGCTCAAAGAAGGAAGCTGATGGGGTTGTTTCAGAATTGGGATTTTGCCTGGTGGGTGGAGGAGTAAAGACAAAGGGATGAGATAGTTTACAGTATTGGTAAGAGACTGATTGACAAGTTGGGCCATGGAATCTAGTCTGAGGTGAGTTAGGAGGACTTGATGTGGAGGAAAGCAGCATAAGAGGACTAGCGCTCCTGAGAAGGTGATGACCAGACATCCCAGGAACAGGTGATGAGAAGCAGCAGGTGGAAGTATGGGAGATTGCCATCTGAGAACAGGATGTCTTCATGTAGTATTTCAGAAGAAGGGTAATTGCAGTTGTTGATATGGTCCATGGCCTGAATGAGTTGAAGGGGGGCAGAAGTGGAGAAAAGAGGAGATCACTGGAGTTGAGAAGCTGAAGAAACAGAGGTTCAAGTCCACCTGGACATATATGTCACTCGCAGTGGCTGTGCAGGTGGGGAGGAAGGCTGGATAAGGTGCTGATACTTGCACGGAAAGAGGCCTCGTCTAGGAGGTAGATGGAAACAAGCGAGGGTGTTGAGGTTAGGAAGGTTCCTGGCCTGTCCCCACTCTGGGTAGATATGTGTGCTGCCACTTCCATATCGTGGCCTCCGACCACACTCTCCTTTGTCTGGCAGCCTGCTAGATTGGTGACACCATCTAGAGAACCTATGGTTAGAAAGAAAAATGGAGGCTGGAAAAATTCTACTCTGAGTTTTCTCCTTTCTTCTGCGTAAGCTTCCCCAGGATAAATATAGGAAGAAACCCAAAAAGAGCCATTAGAGGCAGGGCACTTTTGTATGTTATTTAAAAAAAAATTCTCTGTAACTGACTTTTATGAATCCTGCCTTAATCTGGAGAAACTGACCTTTGAAATATAAGTAACGTCCTGATAGTGGAAGGAACGCGAGCTCTGTTCACTCATCTCTGAGCTCTATTTTTTGTTTGGTTGGTTGTTTAGGCTGTTGGAGAGAAGGAAGTGAGAGATGCATTTCCGGAAGCCATTATCATAAAGCCATCGGACATCTTTGGAAGAGAGGATAGATTCCTCAATCATTTTGCAAGTATGTATTCTCTCTTGTATTCTCAGTAGTAGAAAAGAGGATACCGGTTAACCAGGTTGAAGTTAAGCGCAAGCTAACAGGGTTCTCTGACTCGACAGACTGAGGTATATTTTCTCTTCCCCAGTTGCCTTTTTCTCCCCAAAGGTTCAATGTGCCTAGTGTGGTCTTCATTACTGTCTAAGAAAAGAAGCACCTTAGATTCACGGGAAGAGTGCAGCCTTGGGAGACAGAGACTGACTAGCTCTGTGACTGTGGCAGGTGTACGAGGGGCAGCTTCCTTGTATATTGAAATGGAGATGAAAATGTCTGTCTCAAGAGTGGCG
Source organism: Neomonachus schauinslandi (assembly GCF_002201575.2). Taxonomy (NCBI): domain Eukaryota; kingdom Metazoa; phylum Chordata; class Mammalia; order Carnivora; family Phocidae; genus Neomonachus; species Neomonachus schauinslandi. The sequence goes on along the minus strand of NC_058407.1, from coordinate 98,278,547 downwards.
TGTTACCGAAATGAAGTAGCCCATAGTCAGTGCTTAAATATTGGCCTTACTTCTATTTCTCACATGAAGCCCCTCTTAACTACTTTCTCACTTTCAGTCTGATTGCCAAGTCCCTTGGATGTTGATTTTGAAAGACAAAGAGGCAGCATTGTAGTTTGTCAGGTGCATGTAATCAGTGTTTCTTGTTTGTTTGTTTGTTTTTTAAAGATTTTATTTATTTATTTTAGAGAGAGAGAGTGCGCGAGCAGGGGGAGGGCAGAGGGAGAGAGAGAATCTCAAGCAGACTCCTCACTGAATGCAGAGCCCGACACGGGGCTCAACCTCATGATCCTAAGATCATGTCAGTCTTCCTTGTTAATAGCAATTTCTGTGGAATGGGATTAGGAACTAATAAATAGGAATTTGGCCTTTGTTAAACTGGTATGTAAACTGTTTTCATGGGCTGGGCATCGTGTTATGCTTGCTCTCAGGCTTTGTTTGCTTAATAATTAGACTTGTCTTGGCAGAGGAAATCAGTCTCCTTGACTAAGTGATGAGATTTTTAGATTTTACGGGTGAAAAAAGTGACTTCCCTGTACATTTGTGGGGTGGGAAGGGAGAATACATTTTTAAAGTCTGTGATAAGAACCCAGCTTTAGTTTCCGATTCTATCAAATTACCAGTTACCTCTCAATTTATTCACTTATGTATCAGGAGAGGATTCTGACCCTCCTAGGAAGTCCTAGGATGGTTGGTGGGGTACAGTTTTATCAGTTGCTTCCTGTTTCTCCTTGTTAGCTATTCATATTTTTTCTTTCAGTTTTCTTTGTACGTCCTTTGCCTATGTGTATTTGTTTTTTTGAGAGATGTTTTTCTTACTGATTTAGACTATATATTATAACATCTTTTGTTATATTTACTGTTATTTTTTGTTGCTGGCATATTTACTTAAATTGTTTTAAAATTAATAGACTTTATTTTTTTTTTTTATTTTTTTTTTTTTTTTTTTAAAGATTTTATTTATTTATTAGAGAGAGAATGAGAGAGAGCATATGAGAGGGGTTAGGGTCAGGGGGAGAAGCAGACTCTCCGCCAAGCAGGGAGCCCGATGCGGGACTCGATCCAGGGACTCCAGGATCATGACCTGAGCCGAAGGCAGTCACTTAACCAACTGAGCCACCCAGGCGCCCTAGACTTTATTTTTTTACAGTAGTTTTAGGTTTACAGAAAAGTTGAATGGAAAGCACAGAGTTCTCACATACCCTTTAAACCCTCGATCTCTGCCCACAACACTTTTGTCTATTATTTTTTTTTTTAAGATTTTATTTATTTATTTGACAGAGAGCACAAGCAGGGAGAGCAGCAGAGGGAGAAGGAGAAGCAGACTCCCTGCTGAGCATGGAGCCCAATGTGGGCTCGATCCCAGGATTCCAAGATCATGTCCTGAGCCGAAGGCAGATGCTTAGCCGACTGAGCCACCCAGGCACCCACTTTTCTCTATTATTAACACCTGGCATTAGTGTGGTACATTTGTTAAATTGATGAGCCAATATTGATACATTATTATTAACTTAAGTCCGTAATTTGCATTAGGATTCATTCTTTATGTTGTACATTCTGTGGATTTCGACAAATGTATAATGACATCTACCTACCCTTAGATTATCATAGAGAATAGTTCCATTGCCTTAAAAATCTCCTGTGCTTGACCTTTTATTTATTTATTTATTTATTTATTTATTTATTTGATAGAGAGAATGAGAGAGAGAGAGAGAGAGAGAGCATGAGATGGGGGAGGGTCAGAGGGAGAAGCAGACTCCCCGCTGAGCAGGGAGCCCGATGCGGGACTCGATCCCGGGACTCCAGGATCATGACCTGAGCCGAAGGCAGTCGCTTAACCAACTGAGCCACCCAGGCGCCCCTGTGCTTGACCTTCTTATCCTTCCCTCCTTACCCTGCTACCCACACGCCTAATACCTGACAACCACTCATCTTTTTCTGTCTCCATAGTTTGCGTTTTCTAGAATATCATATAGTTGGAATCATATGCTATGTCGCCTTTTCAGATTGGCTTCCTTCACTTAGCCTCTGCATTTAAGCTTCCTTCATGTCTTTCCATGGCTGATAGCTCATTTCTTTTTTATAACTGAATGATATTCCATTGTATGTATAGACCACAGTTCATTTATCCAATTTAGATATTTTTATCCTGTGTTTTTTCACTCTGATTGCTCATGTCTTTTCATATTCTGTATTAATTTCCAATTTAAAAAAAATTGTGGTAAAAAACATATAATATAAAATTTACTGAGGTGCCTGAGTGGCTCAGTCGGTTAAGCTTCTGACTCTTGATCTCAGCTCAGGTCTTGATCTCAGAGTTGTGAATTCAGGCCCCATGTTGGGCTCTGCACTGGGCATGGAGCCTACTAAATTAATTAACTAATTAATTAAAATAAAATAAAATTTATCATCTGATTTGGACTGAATTATGTCACTGTCTTCCCTCCCTTCCCCAAATTCATTTCTTATCTGTTTTTACTTGTGTTTCCTATGTTTTAGTATCATAGCCAAGAAATCATTGCTAAATCCAGTGTCATGAAACTTTCCCCCATATTTTCTTATAAGGATTTTGTAGTTGTAGCTGTTATGTTTAAGTCTTTGATCCATTTTGAGTTAATTTTTGTATATGGTGTAAGGTAGAGGTCCAACTTTATTCTTTTATATATGGATATTCAGTTCTCCCAGCATCATTGAAACTGATGTCATTGAAAACACTGTCATTTTCCCATTGAATGGTCTTGGCACTATGTCAAAAAAATCATTTAACCATACATACAAAAGTTATTTCTCTCTATTCTATTCCACTGGTTTATATGTCTATCTTTATGCCACAGTTTGGATCTTGATTACTGTAGCTTTGTAGTAAGTTTTGAAATCTCCCATATGATCTAACTTTGTTTTTCTTTCTCAAAATAGTTTTGGCTATTTGGGGTCCCTGAAGATTCCATATGAATTTTAAGATGGAGCTTTCTATACTTCTGCAGAATATACCATTGGGATTTTGATAGGGATTGCATTACCTGTAGATTTCTTTGGGTGGTTTGACATATTAACAGTGTTGTCTTCCACCATGAACATGAGATGTATTTCTATTTATTTGTGGCTTATTAAATTTCTTTCAGTGGGGCGCCTGGGTGGCTCAGTTGGTTAAGCATCCAACTCTTGGTTTTGCCTCAGGTTATGATCTCAGGGTCGTGGGATAAAGCCCACGTCAGGCTCTGCCCTCAGCTTGCAGTCTGCTTGACATTCTCTCTCCCCCTCTCTCTCTGCCTCTCTCCCCACTCTCTTTCTTACTCTCTCTCAAATAAATAAATCATTAAAAAGTTTTATTTCTGCTGTGTTTTACAGTTTTCAATGTGCAAGTCTTTAGCCAATTTGGTTACATTTATTCCTGAGTGCTTTATTCTTTTTGATGCTCTTATAAATAATGTCTACTTTAAAAGTTTTTTTGTAAGGCTTTTTTTTTAACCTTTACATTCAATCCACTTGGGATTTGCTTTGGTTTATGGTGAGATATGAGCCTTTTCTCCCTCCCTTCCTCTCTTTTTTTCTCATTTTAGTAAAATGATTGTCTCAGCACCATGTATTAAATAATCTTTTCATTTCCCACATATTTGTGGTAATGCATTCATCATATCCTAAATTTCCATTTTTTACCAGAGTGGTCTTTTCTGAGTTACCCATGTTGTGTTGCTGATCTACTGATTCCTATGTTCCTCCTTAGAATGGGGTGCAGTGATTTTCCCATCTTGGGAGTGGCCATGCACCAAGTCGCCAAGCCATTTGACCATTTTCCCTTGCTCTCCACGTCCTTAAAAATTTGGCCTTTTTACTTTCCGTGTTTGTTATCTGACAAACAAGTGGCTGCCCATTAGCTTCCTCAATGTCAGCTACATTTATTCCATTATTTCAGTTATGCAAAATGATTCTGCTAACCTGGAGCATATGGAGATTGGTGAGGCTTCTAGTAGTCGAGGCCTTCTAAAGCATACTTCTCTTTCTTCTGTCAGATACTCGCTGGTTTGGTGGTGTACCTCTTATTTCCTTGGGCAAGAAGACAGTGAAGCAACCAGTATACGTAAGTACCCCGGATGAAGGGGCTTTGTCGGATTCAGAGGCAGGTGATCAGTTTTCTGGTTTTATCCTAATCCTGTAACTCCATCATTTTTTCTTTTCAACTTGCTCCAACTGCTTGCCTCTCAGTTTACCTAAGAGGTACATGTGTTCTCTGTGTGTTCACTTGTTTGCTCACTTAAGAAAAATAGATTGAATGTGCTAGGCACACTGTACACATCACTGGGAATATAGAGATATGAAGTAGACACAGATTGCTCTCCTCACGTTGGCCTCAGTCAGAGGCAGGCTAGCAAAGCAGTTGTCATGCAGTGTGGTAAGTGCTGTGATAGGGAGAGGATTTATGTAATACAGCAGAGGGACACTGAATCCAGGCTTGAGGTTCAGGGATAGCCTCCCACAGGAAACGGCATTGAAGGTAAGACCTTAAAGATGGCTAGCAGTAAGTCAGATGAAGGTGTTTGGGGAAGAGCATTCCAAGCAGAAGGAACAGTGTGTACAGGGGTCCAGAGGTAAGAGCATGTTGGGTTCCATATTATGTTGAAAACAGGGTTTCTCACCTGTGGCACTGTTGACATTTTGGGCCGGATAATTCTTTGTTGGAGGGGCTGTTGCAGTAGACTGTTCAGCAGCAGTCCTGGCCGCCGGCCACCAGATGGCAGTAGCACTACCTCCCCAGTTGTGACAACTACAAACCTCTCCAGGCATTTTGCCAAAAGGGCCTTCCAGGAGAAGCCAGAATCACCCCCGATTGAAAACCATGGGGTCTGAAATCATAGAAGATTATTATTTGGGAAAGTCAAAATGGTAGGATATTGGCAGTTCCATAGGATTCCGCCTACTAATTTGTGCGGCATGGTAACAGCGTTAGGACGAATGATAAGGGGTGAGATTGCAGAGATAGTGAGCAGAGTCCAATCAGAAGACCTCAGCAGCTGTCTGAGTGTGAACATGTTCTGACTAGAAAAAATATTTAGGTGAACCTTCCAATATGTAGACCATTTGAGCCCTTGAGGAGTGGGTTCTTTAAGGAGCTTTCTCAAAAAGGACAATGCCAGGGAGCACCTGGGTGGCTCAGCCGGTTAAGCGACTGCCTTCGGCTCAGGTCATGATCCCAGGGTCCTGAGATCGAGCCTTGCATCGGGCTCCCTGCTCAGCGGGGAGCCTGCTTCTCCCTCTCCCTCTGCCTGCCTCTCTGCCTACTTGTTCTCTCTCTCTCTCTCTATGTCAAATAAATAAATAAAATCTTAAAAAAAAAAAAAAAGGACAATGCCATTATTTGAACTTATTTTTAAAATTTTTTTTATTTTTTGGTTGTGATTGATGTGGCCTGCTTTCCTTCCTCCCTCCCTCCCTCTCACCCTCCATTTCCCCATCCCTCTGTTTTTCTCTTTCAACAATTATTTAAACACGTGTTACGATTTCTTACAGGTTGTAGATGTATCAAAAGGAATTGTTAATGCAATTAAGGATCCAGATTCCAGAGGGAAATCTTTTGCCTTCGTTGGGTAGGTGACTAGAGTTTGACTTTAAAATTGTGCTACCTGTTAAAATGAACAAATTTTAATGATTTACAAGAACAATAACTTTTAAACATGTCACTACAGATTTATTTGTTGCATTTTTAGTGTTTTTCTTCAACTGTATTTATTCCAGAAATTTTATTCCCTTAGCCCTGAGGTCAGTGTGTCTCAAAGAGCTGTCCAAAGGCCGCTATTGTCAGAATCTTCTCAATGGTTCTATTAAATCAGAATTTTGAGTGAACTGGGAATCTGCTTTAATAAGTGATTTTTCTGTCACCAAAGTCTGGGAGAACCAGTTGCCCTAGACTATTACATATACTTAGTCCAGTGATCACCAAGGATGCTTTTGTACTACTCCAGTGATGTTTTAACATATAAAGCATGTTACTATAGATTCAGAAACACAACCAGAATACTTCTAGGGAATAAGTACAGTTGCAAAATTAAATTGCTTTTGATAGAGTATTGCAATGCCCCCAAAAGGTTGGAGATGGATGGTTTAGGGTACGGTTGCTTGTGCTGTACAAGACTGATCATTTATGATATGCTCTCTTTGCTCTTAGGACAGATGGGGCACAGTTAAGCTGTGTGACTTACCTGATTTTATTAAATCCTGTCACAGCTGGATTTAGGACCTTTTTTCTGACTTAACTAAAACGAAAAAATTAAGACTCAGTCCACCAGATTGATAGGTACCAAATCACCTAATAATTGGCCTAGAACCCTGTCATTCTATGAAGCAAAACTAATGACACCTGATGTTCCATGAAAGGTGAGAATCTGATTGAACAACTAAGTGATAGCTTAATTCCTAAGAAATATTTGCTTCCAGAGAAAAGACACTTTTCTTTTTAAGCCAGGAAACATAGTATATATTCCCAGGATTATGAATTCATACATTGTTATGTTTTTCACTATTGTTATAGGCTTAGTTTAAGTAAAATTTTTGTCAGTGTAAAAAATCATATTGTGTTTCTATATCTAGCGGCTGCAAGATATGTGCCCCTCTCTTGAGTTCCTAGTTCACTGTGTTAGCACAGAGTTATATACTCCAGGAGAATTAGTCACAAAAAGTGTGTTCAGCTCTGGGTCCATAAATCACTAGACTCAAAGACCTCTGACTCTAGTCAAACGGTAGTTACACTAGGATTCTGAAGAGAAGAAGAATAGAAATGGCTTTACAGATTTTGCTTACTACTTGCTGGAAATAACTCTGGGAGGAGTTAGCCATTTCCCTCTTTACCTTTGCCCAGCCCCTTCCAGTCTCTTTGCTGAGCTGCAGTGCGCCATACTTGTTTGGCATGTTGGTGGGAAAGGAAGTGGTAGGCATGGCAGTGTACCCATTTTGTGTGTGCGAACTCTAGATAGGCACCTGCGTTTCTCTCTTTTTTTTTTTTTTAAAGATTTTATTTATTTATTTGACAGAGAGAGACACAGTGAGAGAGGGAACACAAGCAGGGGGAGTGGGAAGGGGAGAAGCAGGCTTCCCGATGAGCAGGGAGCCCGATGCAGGGCTCGATTCCAGGACCCTGGGATCATGACCTGACCCGAAGGCAGACGCTTAACGACTGAGCCATCCATGCGCCCCCTGCGTTTCTCTTTTTGTCTCTTTAGCCCAGGGGAAAACTTTGCTTATTTCTCAGACACTTTGAGGTGAAGGCAAAAGCATAAGACCTTAATTTTGCTTCTAGTTTTTTCATAGTTATTAACTATGGTTATTAACTATAGTTGGTCCATTCTATCATTCATTCATTAAATATCTCTTGATAGACACACATGTACATAAAACTATGAGAACTAATAAAGTCAACAAGGTCACAGGTACAGGATCGATATATAAAACTCAGTTTCCATATATTCGCAAATGAACAATCTGAAAATAAAATTAAGAAAATAATTTTATTCACAATAGCATCAAAAGAATACAGTACTTAGGTATAAATTTAACAAATACAAGACCTGTATCTAGAAACTTGCAGAACACTGCTGAGGGAAATTAAAGAAAAGTTAAGTAAACAGACATCTCCTGGTCATGGACTGAAAGAGCCAATATTGTTAAAATGGCAGTTTTCCACAAATTCATCTATTTATGCAACCCAATCCTATTTATAGTCCAGCAGGTTTTCTGTTTTTTTTTGCAAAAATTGACAAATTAATTCTAAATTTATAGGGAAATGCAAAGATCCACAGTAGCCAAAACCATTTTGACAAGACTAAAGTTGGAGCACTTAAATTTCCTAATTCCAAAATGTACTCTAAAACCACAGTTATAAAGACTGTGATACTGGCATTAGAATAGAATATAGATGAATAAACAGAATTGATAGTCTAGAAATCAACCTTTCTGTTTATGGATGATTGATTTTTGACAAAAGTGCTGTGACACTTCATGGGGAAAGAATAATCTTTTCCACAAACGGTCCTGGGAAATCCACGTGCAAAAAATTGAACATACGCCCTTAACTTCACACAATACATGAAAATATTAACTCAAAACATATTAGAGACCTAAATGTAAGAGTTAACACTATAAAACTTTGGAAGAAAAATAATCTTCTAGACCTTGGGCTAAGCAGAGATTTTTTTTTTTTTAAGATATTTATTTTTTATTTATTTATTTTAGAGGGAGTGTGAGTGGGGGGAGGAGCAGAGGGGGAGGGAGAGGGAGGGTGGAAGACTCTCAAGCAGACTTGGCATTGAGTGTGGAGTTGGACACGGGGCTTGATCTCACAACCCGGAGACATGACCAGAACCAAAACCATGAGTTGGACGCTTACCCATCTGAGCCACCAGGTGCCCCAGGCAGAGATTTTTTTAGATGTGATATCAACAGCATACTTCATAAAAGGAAAAACTGATAAATTAGACACCGCCAAAATGGAAAACTTCCGTACTTCACAAGGCACCATTAAGAAAATGATGACGAGTGGGGAGATCATAAGCTAAAAGGCAGGGTGGGGTGGGTCAGAGAGGTATATGGAAACCTTGAGGACCGAGGAGAAGATAGGAAGTATTCCCTGGGAGCACAGAAGAACACCTCTTGGGAGAGCATAGTAGGGTAGCAAAGCAGAACGGAGTCTTCCATTTGAAGTTAGTGATCAGAAATATAGGTGAGGCCAGGTAGCCCAGTTGTATTTTCTCTCCAGCTCTGTCTTGCTGGGGTTCTGGCACAAAGAAGGCAGATACTTGCATAAGCCAGAGGAGGGACTTGGCTACGCTAGTATAGTGGAGAGGTGGCTGAGGGACAAGGTTTTGCTGAGGCTCTTTGCAAAGGAATGACTACGATGCTGAACCATGAAACCTAAGCTGGGAAAGACACAGGCTTCAGTGTGCCTTTCTCTGTGAGCAGAGGCACTTAAACCGGTCCTTGAGTCACAGTTAATGGAACACAAAGTGCTTCAGAGCAGCTGAAGAGCAAGTATATTACTTATAATTAGTTTACCCATGATACCAGTATTGCTTGTCATTGTGAAGATTACAAATTGTTCTTTGGCATAGCTTGTATGCCCTGCAGTGATCCTTACACATCCTTCTGGAACTTGAAGGAAGCTACTTGAGGCCTTTGTCTGGTAGTTCCCCTTGCTGACATTTTCATGTTTTTTGTTTTTGTTTGTTAAAATGTCAGAATGAGGAGTTTCTCAATTATGTTCATTCAACTCTTGAGCTCTCACAGGCTTTCTGAGGCAAAGGGGACTAGGCAAACGGGAGAAGAGATATTAAAATGTATTATAAGCAATAATAATTACTAAAGCTAGGTTGTACCAGTACAAAATTATTCAGATCTGTGGGATAGAAAGTCCAGAAGCAGTCTCAAATATATGTAAGAATATATAGTATGTGACATTTCAATTTTAGTATATGTGCTGCTGAAGTGAGCACAGTATGTGACATTTCAAAATATGGGGACAGGATAGATGGTTCAGTAAATGGTCTTATACCTTTACCTTATATCAATACAAAAGTACTTTGCAGAAGGAAAGTATGTTATGGATTAAAGAACCCCAAAGCATTAGAAAAAATAAGTCAGGGTGCGCCTGGGTGGCTCAAGTTGGTTAAGCGTCTGCTTCGGCTCAGGTCATGATCCCGGAGTCCCAGATCGAGCCCCACATCAGGCTCCCCAACCAGCGGGGAGTCTGCTTCTCCCTCTGACCCTCCCCGTCTCGTGCTCTCTCTCAAATAAATAAATAAAATCCTTTAAAATAAAAAGAAAAAATATGTGGGAATTTATGTCACTTGTTACTGTAGAGGGATTTTCTAAATATAAAATCAAACCATAAAATAAATCCGAACTTTTGCTTAAGTGAAATGTTTAAACTTGTGTATGCCACAAAACAGTTAAACATTAAAAAGTGAAATACAAACAGTAAAAAATATTTCCAACTATATCATTAAAATATAAAGAATTCTGGGGCACCTGGGTGGCTCAGTCAGTTGAGCATCTGCTTTCAGCTCAAGTCGGTTGAGTGTCTGCCTTCGGTTGTGGTCCCAGGGTCCTGGGATTGAGCCCCACATCAGGCTCCCTGCTTGGTGGGGAGTCTGCCTCTCCCTCTCCTCCTCATGCATGCGCGCTTTCTCTCTCACTCTCTTACTCTCTCTCTCTCTCTAAATACATATACACACACACACACATATATATGTATATATAAAGAATTCTTACAAATCATTCTTTATAGACGGGACTTCAGGAGGAAAGAGAAAAGAAAGAAGTGTATGTAGGTAGTAGGTAAAACTGTATAAAGAAAAATAAATAAATCTCTATCATTAAAGTAATGCAAATCAGAATGTTGGGGTACCTTTTTTACCTAACAGATTGGCACAGTTTTATGACTAAACTCATTTTTGGTGAGGGGGCTGCTAGCATTTTATGTGAATTGATAGGACCTTTTTGGAAGGCAGTATGGAAGTATTCAATAAAAGCCTTAAAATTTCTAAGCATACTCTGAGCCAGTTCCACTTCTAGAATACATTATAAATACACACTTATGGATAAGTATAAATGTTTACTGTAAGAATGTTCATTAAAGCATTATCTTATAAAGGAAAAATATGTTTTAATAGCTTCCATATCCCCCAAGTTGGGAATTTATCAAATAGTTATGATTACATGCAGTGCAATTTATGTGATCATTAAATATGCGCTAGAATATTGAGTGACATAGAAAGGTGATTGGGACTTAATGTTAAATGAAAGACATTACAGAATAGGATGACCTATGTAATCTTATATTTATAAAAGCAAAAAAATGTGTATATGTAAGGGGATGAGAAGGCTACATTAAATATATTAACTTTTTTTTTGATGGGATTATGGGTGAGTTTTCTTTGTGCCAGTCTGTATTTACTGCAGTGCATATGTGTTTCCTCTTTCATAAGGAAAATGTTATTTTGTTAAATTTGAAAAGAAAATCTGTAAGGAGCCAATAATTTGGAGAACTGTAAGTTTTCTTTTTGTAGGCCCAGTCAGCACGTCCTTTTTGACCTGGTGCAGTATGTCTTTGCTGTGGCTCACAGACCCTTCCTGCCGTACCCTTTGCCGCATTTTGCCTATCGGTAAGTAAAGTGTTTCTTTTTATGCCTTCTAAAGTAGAGCTAACTCCATACATTTGTTTGTAATGCTGTCATTTAGGGTTATACGGAGTATGTTCGTTATAGTAGAGCCTCTATCTCTTAACTAGGAGGTGCTCCTGATGTCTTGATGTTAGTCTAGGACAGAACCAGAGGTGTCTAAGAAAGGGAAATGTGGATTAGTGTGGATGAGAAAAACAACATGTGTTGAGAGGTTAAATCTGCAGTTCTTCAGATTCTCTCATTAGAAACCACGGAGTTTTAATTTGGAGAAGTGTCTTGCTCGGCAGGTTGTATGAAGGAGCAATCAGATTTCCCTAAATCACTCACCCAGACGTGGGAAAGGATCCTTCTTTATTAAACCAGTCTGATCATATAATTGGGGAAAGGAGCTGGGTTGATTCAGACTTGACCTTGTGGTTGCCTTATCTTCTTCTTGTCCTGCCTCTTGATTCACTTCTTCCCTTTGCAGGTTTAGAATCTCAGAATGATCATGTCACATACTAGTGGTCTGGTCAGGGAGACCTTCACATCCAGTTTGCCAGGGATTGACTTATAAACCAACATGGCACTTCACTCCTGCATTCATTCAACAAATATTTCTTGAATGCCTACTATGAGGCAAGGCACTAGGGTCTCAAGATATTATACGAAACCCTTAGAAAGCTTGTGATCTAACACACATGTCAGAAAAATAGGCAGAATGCAGTGTGATGATACTATTTATTGGGGGTGTTCTGTTTTTCAAGCCGTCTACTTCATTCTTACTTACTCCGTGACTGACGTAGGTTAGGGAAGAGCATGAAGTATATGTGAAGGAGGAGGGTTGGGGGCCAAGCACGAGGAATACCTCCGTTTAAAGGACCTGCAGAGTCAGGGAAATTTATCAAGAAAAGCAAAGTGAGTCATCAGACATGTAAGTGAAAAAAGTGGAGCATTTGGAAGCCTAGATATCAAGGGGTTAGGGGGTGTTTTAGGGAGGAAATGACTGTTTCAAGAAGGGAAGCGAGGCTGTTTGTTCACTTCTGTACCTCCCGCACCTGGGACAGTGCTTGGCACACAGTAGGTACTCTGTCAGTATTTGTGGAATAAAAGGCTACAGAAAAGTCAGATAAGGTGAAGGACTTAAAAGTATCCACTGGAGTCGGTAGTGAGGTCATTCTGATAGCGGCTTTGGTGCAGCCAGACCGCTGGGAGCTGCTTCCTTGGCTGTGCATGGAATTGAGAGTTACTGCATAGTGGAGTTGCCATATGCAAACGGAGTGGCCCACCGAGGGCACGGAAATGGACAGCGGAGGTCCTCTGTTAACACACAGCCAGAGCACAGAGAGTTGGAGGTTTGTGGGGGGTGTTTTAATTACGCTATAATAGCCCAGTAAAGTGCCATCGGGACAGGTTGTCTGGAATCTGAGACTTTGTTCCCAGAGAAATTTTGACCCATCTTCAGCTTCCTTTTTCATTTTTTTATGCACATTGGAGTGATGTTTTTAAGTTTTTGGAAAGCTGTGGAACCCCGCATTCAGTAACCCCCTGGAGACCTACTAGGTAAATCAGATAGAAGCAGAGCTGCTCTAGCTGTAGTGAGGGGCGATCCTCAGAGCACGTACTCCCAGCCTTTGCCCCCAGTGCTCTGTGGGGGCCCTGAGGAATTCCTAGGGTACCCTGGATGCAGGCTGAAACCCCCTGCCCCGAGGATACTTAACAGGAACTTGGTGGCAGATAAGGAAAACCCTGTTTTCAGTAAGAGGGGAGAGATGGCATTAATTGAAGGAGGCGGCTCTCTTGTCCTGGGTTTTATGTTTGCTTCCTGATTTGAATCATCCGTCTTAGGCTTCTCCTTACTTTTGAATTTTTTTGGTTCCCTTGGGGCGCCTGCTTTTAAGGATTACAGTTTGCATCTTAAATACTACTCAGCTCGGCCCACGTTCTTAACAGAAGCATATCTGAATGTCTGAGGTTTAAATTAGATTAGATGGCACTGACTTCTCTGAATGTCAGATATTTTTTGTTTTGTTGGTAGTAATGGCTTTATTTTAATTTTCAGTTGTTCGGATTTGTTGTGTCTTCCATGGAGAACACGGCTGCTATCAGTGAGGGCAGTCAGGCTGGGTTAGCTTGAGAGGAAAGGTAACCTCACAGGTAGTGGTGCCAGGATATTGGTTATTTTCTTAAAAACAAAACAATCAGTGAGCTCCTGCCTCTATGCAGCCTTTCTCCTGATGCTTCTTGCAGGCTAGCTTGAGTATTGGGTATGGAGACGCTTATCACATGCGCTATATTTATGCCTTTTTCCAGATGGCTAGCACGACTCTTTGAAATGAGTCCATTTGAGCCGTGGACAACAAGGGATAAAGTGGAGCGGGTGAGTATGTGATGAACATCTGCCTGGCCAGGTACGGGGCAGAGAGCTAGAGATGGATAAGTTAGAATTGATTTTTGTTCGCTTGCTGGCTTGGGTTATTTGCATGCTCTTGTCCACTATCCTTCTGAGGCGAGCCCTGCGGCTTGGGCCCTGAAACTCACCCCGCCTCAGCCTGCTTCAGCTATGGGGGTGCTGCCTTAGTTTCTCTCCAACGTGGTCTGTTTTCCTTTTCTGCTGGATCATTCTCTACGGCACATAAACATGCCTTCAGGGCTCCGTTTTTTTAAAGGTGAAACCCTCCCTTCCCCTTTGTCCCTTCTAGCCACCATCCTGTTTCTGGGTCCTTTTGAGTCCAAACTCTTCAGAAGAGCTGTCTATTCCTGCTGTTAACCGTTGCTTACCTCAGTCTTTCTAACCCACTCCGTTCAGGCTCTTATTCCCATTTCTCCCCACAAGCTGCTCTTTTCCAGATTACCTGTGATCACCCCTTCTTTCCCTGAACCCTCACTTGCCAGTCTGTTTTCTGGCCATCTCTGTATTCCCTTGCTTTTCTTCCTCTCACTCGGCCATGCTTTTTGGTTTCCCTTCCTGGTTTGCCCTCTTCTCCCTGATCTGTAAATGTTGGGGGACTGACAAGCTCTGTCCTCAGCCCTTTTGTATCTTTGCTCATTCTCTGAACGACCCTCCCCTCGTCCCATGCCCCAGCTGCTATCTGTGAGCTCACAGCTGCATTTTTATCTCCAGCCTTGAATTGCCCCCCACCTTCCCCAGCTGCAGACTCTTATATCTATTTGGGTCTAATACAGTTTCCTGAAACTTAACATCTCCACAAATAGAACTGCAAACCTGCTTCTCTCCTGGCCTCTCTCATCTTATGTTAATGAGATCACTGTTCTCTCTGTTGCTCAAGCCAAAAACCTAGGAATTCTCCCCTGATTTACTCCTTTCTCTTACCAGTCTAAACCAGTATTGTCCAGCATAACTTTCTGCAGTGACGGAAATGTTCTGTAATCTACAGTGTTCAAAATGTAGTGACTAATGATGTAATGTATGGTGATTAACATAACATAATAAAAAAAAAAATGTAGCGACTAGCAACATAGGACTGTTGAACATTTGAAATATGGCTAGTGCAACAGCAAAAATAAAATTTTAAGTTTATTTAATTTTAATTAAACTTAAATGAAAATTACATTTGGCCAGTGGCTACTGTACTAGGCAGCACAGCCGTAGACCATCAACAGGTATTATTCAGGCAACCCTCAAAATATATGTCAGATCTTACTACTCCTGCCTCTCCAGGCCCTTTGTTTTGTTTTGTTTTTCAACTTTTTATTCTGAAGGTGTATGCAATAATATTGAGCATTTTTGGCTTAAAGAAAGGTGTCCACTCTGCCTACCCTAATCCAAGTAGGTCGATTATTCCTTTCTCATTCTCTTGACCAGTCTTGGGCTGCCTGCCTGTCTTGTCCCTCTACAGTGTGTTGGGTTCCAGAGCTCTGGCTCTTTCTGTCTTGCTGTCTCCCGTGCTGGTCTCCCACACTGCGGGTAAAAGTATTTCGAGGAAGAACACAAAATGAAATAAAAATTCTGTATTGTCTCTATCTTTGAAGACCTATTGACCTTTTCTCAGCAAGAATAGCCAAATGATCCTCTGAATGTTACCTAAAAGTTAAAACATAGAGAAGATGAGAAAGTAGTCCTCGGGGAGCAGATGTGAATGGGGCAGGCCTGATCCTCCCCTCTGACTGGCTGTGTCTGGAAAGCTGAGACCGTTTTCAAGATATCCCTTCTACGTTCATGAAAAACCAGACAGGAGAACTGACTGTCTGAATACGTGCAAATGTGTCTTCTTACACTGATAATGGAGTGGGTGTGGATACAGTAGGCCGAATGGGCTTTGGATTTGGAGGCTGCCTCACAGCACTCTGATCAAAATTGCAGACCTTGTCAGGTGGGGAGGATGAAGGAGCGAGTTGCTCTATATGCGTATTGATTCTCTTCGTGTGCTTGTGGATGGTCTGGGATTGTGGAAGTCTTCCAGCTCATTCTCCTCTACAAACAAGATGGGTTTGCTGTTTTAGATCTTGGTGAGCATCGATCAACCAGATGAAGTATAGTAGGAGCATAAAGGTTAATGGATTATCTCTTAATGAGCAAGGAACAAATGCCAGTTATCTCCTTAATTCAACAGTGTGAATGGAAGCAGGAAGCCCGTGCACAAGGGAGAATTGGGGAACGGGCTGCTTCTGCATTAGCCCCTGTTTTATTTTCTTCCTGGACCTCCTGTGAAGCCACCTTGACAATGTGACTGGTGCTTCTCCATTGCAGATTGATTCTGGTTCAGTCTGGGGAATGGCTCATCTGGAGCCAGTGTTCTGTGTTCGTGGGTAGAGCTGTTTGCACTGATATTTGGTGACCTTGCCTTTTTCCTTCCCTTAAACTCTTTTTCTGTGGTCTACTTTTAGTGAGGTGCAGGAATCAAAAGCAGCCACGTGTCCTTTGGAGGCAAGTCTTGGGGATGGGACTCAGGCCAACTTGAGTGTTTCAGGGTTCGGTGAGATGGCACTTTGTGTTCTTGGTCAGGTCTCAGAGCTCTCCATGGTTCTGTGTGTCCACAGCTTCACATCACGGACATGCTGTTGCCCCACCTGCCTGGCTTGGAAGACCTTGGAATTCAGGCCACACCCCTGGAGCTCAAGGCCATTGAGGTGCTGCGGCGCCATCGTACTTACCGCTGGCTGTTGTCCGAAATGGAAGACGTGAAGCCGGCCAAGACGGTCAACTTTTAGTGACCCCTGCGCTGCCCCGGGGTTTCCGTGTCGGTTGGGTTGCCCGGCTGGGACCAGCCCACTGTCGTTAGAGAATCCTGTATATAGTGAGTAAGATCCCTCTATTAAACCATCTGAGGTTAAATTCGGCTGCAGCTTTTTCTTTCCTCATTTAAATAATGAGAAATTCAGTCATTCAGAATTTGAACAAAGTTTCTTTAAATACATATTTAATAATGACATATTTATCATTTATTCTCTGAAATATTGAAGGATTTGAATTTTCCTATGTCAGGCTATGTCTGGCGTATGTTTTGGAAGACAAGGACCCCTTTTTAATGTCCAAATATTGTGATGACCCCGAGTGATATGGGATTGTCTTTTAATATCCATTAATTGAGAAAATACATAGTGTGCCATAACTAGCCTGAACTTTATTCACACTTAAGATATTTAAAAAAAATTTATCTTAATGACATCTACAAAAAAACTAGTTTGTACATGTAGAAACATTGTCTGTAGACATGGGTTCTCCAACGACTTGCAGTAATTCTGCAGTCCTCTGCTTGGGTCCAAACTCCCCGAGACCTTTGTCCCGCTGCTGTCCGGACAATATCTAGATGATTTCAGATCCGTGGTTGCGGGTGGATTCTCTCCTGTGCAGAGGCAGGGCCACGGCCTCTCTTCAGTAATACCGCTGCTTAGGAATCAGAAATTTTATATAAGCTGTTAACATCACAACAAAGATCCACATGAACAGTTGGTATGGTGTGGGCAAGTCCCTCAGTGCAGTATGATTAAAAACTCCCGTAGTTTGTGGTGAAGCTGACACACTGCCATTTGAGGTGACCCAAGGTTGGTCACTGCATTCCACTGCAGTGCAGCCCCTTGATCCGGTAGGGTGGGAATGTCCAGGGAGAGCCTGTTCAGTTCTGGTAATGTCCATCTCGTCCTCACAGAGTAAGGAACATGAATATGGAGGGTGAGTTCTCTACCTGTGCTGTCTGCATGCTCCAGAATCTTATGTCCCCGAATGGACAGAAGTGTGCTGTTCAGGTATGGTCATGGACCAACAGCATCCGTATCACCTTGGAGCTTGTTGGAAATGCAGAATGCCAGGGGCACCTGGGTGGCTCCGTCAGGCCTCCAACTCTTGATTTCAGCTCAGGTCATGATCTCAGGGTCCTAGGATTGAGCCCCGAGTTGGGCTCTGTGCTCAGCGGGGAGTCCATTTGTCCCTCTTTCTCTCCCCCTCCCCCCGCTCATGCTCTCTCTCTCAAATAAATCTTAAAAAAAAAAAAATGCAGAATGCCAGGCCCTACCTGTTGGATCAGGATCTGCATTTAGAAAAGGGCCCTGGAAGATGTGTATGCACATTAGTGGAAAAGCACCGATGTGCGGAAATGCTGTATCAGAGTGGGGCCATTTCCATTACTCAGGTGGCTGAGGCCCACCCAAGCCTACTAAATCAGAATCTCTAGAAAAAAGACTCAGCGATTTTATTTTTATTAAACATGGCAGTTTATTCTGCACAGTAAGATGTGAGAATCACGTTCTAGGGAAAGGAGCCCAAATCCAGCTTTACTTTTTGTCTTCAGCGAAGATAACTTATTTCGGGTGACACCCAGGTTGGTCACAAGCCAGCCGGTAGGCACACATGTGGGTGGGTGTGATCTGAAAAGAAATCATAATTCTATAATGTACAGCATCTTCTCTCAGAATTTGCATGTTCCGGCAGTGCTGTTTTTCATTTGTATCATAACTCATGGTGCCACATGCTTGCTTTCTCTAAAAACCATGATTCAATCACAGTAGTTTTTCTTTCCTGTCATGGCCAACACCTCCTTTTATATTTTATAATGCATCCTTTATTATCCTGATAAGAAAATCATAACTTCTATAACATGCAATCAAAATACAATGTTGTATTAATACAAACAAGAAACAAAGGTAGTACATAATAAAGCAACATGTACTCCTGTATACTGATGTGTGCACAGCCATATGGAAGGCATGAGGAAGTTGTTGCTTGCTCACCTCCGCTGGGCGGTCACAATGGGCACAGGTGTAAACTGGCCTGACATCGCAGGGGAGGGGTTGTGTTGGTCATTGAAATACTGTGAGCACCGCCACTGTTCATGATACCAGCTTCTGTATTTAGTGAACAACTAACTTCTTGTAAAGTTCAGAACAAAACAAAACATAATCCTTCCTAGGTTTATAGTAATTGCATTCTTAGAAAATGCAGCATAGGGACGCCTGGGTGGCTCAGTCAGTTAAGTGTCTGCCTTTGGCTCAGGTCATGATCTCAGGGTCCTGGGATCAAGCCCCACGTCAGGCTCCCTGATCAGTGAGGAACCTGCTTCTCCCTCTCTCTCTGCCTCCCCTCTCCCAACCCCCTGCTCATGCTCACTTGCTCTCTAAAATCTTAAAAGGAAAACCCAAAATGCAACGTATTTTATTTTTTTATTTTAATTTTTTATTGTTATGTTAATCCCCATACATTACATCATTAGTTTTAGATGTAGTGTTCCATGATGCATTGTTTGTGCATAACACCCAGTGCTCCATGCAGAACGTGCCCTCCTCAATACCCGTCACCAGGCTAACCCATCCTCCCACCCCCCGCCCCTCTAGAACCCTCAATTTGTTTTTCAGAGTCCATCGTCTCTCATGGTTTGTCTCCCCCTCTGATTTCCCCCCCTTCATCCTTCCCCTCCTGCTATCTTCTTTTTTTTTTTCTTAACATATATTAAAATGCAACATATTTTAAACCCATACCAGATGTCCCTTATATCTGTAAAATAGAGTTAGATTCTTATATGTTTCAACTCCTCATTGGTTGTGTTCTGACTCACTGTGGTAAGCCTACCACTCCTGGTTTGTGCCCACTAAATGCTCCTGGTGCCCCTCAGTCATCATGATAACCAAAGGTACCCACAGGTTTTCCAGATGCCTCTAGGGGGCTTTACCACTCCTGTTAATAACTATTGCTGTGATCCATGCACAGAAATTTTTGAAAGTATGTTGTAATCTTGGGGGTCAAGGGATGAGTTTAGGCAAGGTGACAGTGGTTGAACTTAAAAATCTTAAACACCATTGAGCAGAGTCCAGTTGTGCAACACAAGCACCTAACATTCTCTGTTGGCTCTTCTACCAGACAGGCCCAGGGCACACCATGTTTCAGCCTTCTGACTTGACCTCGGATTTTCTTCCACCGCAGTACACTCCTCAGTAGAGTGCACATTTGAAGTTGGGAATGCAAAAAAGCTGCCTTAGTACCTCTGGTACTAACTTTAGTTAGGTAAATTACTACTATTCGTTTGCCCCGAATTAGCACAATAACCAAACTTCTATGGGTGATTTTGCTGGGTTTCACCTCCTGGTCTGCCAACCCCTCTGATAACTGTTCCTTTGGGCTGTCCTCCTGGCTTGTCCTCCCGTGCTTCTTCCTTAGACCAGTGCCAGAAATCTTCTCTTTCATTTTCCTTGGCTCCTGAGGAATCCTGTTTAATCTGGGTTGCCTGGCATCGTGCCTCAGCTTCAAATCAAAATGCCGCGACAGTCAACTGACCATGAAGGAAATGTCCCCTGGGCCTCCATTGAATAAATCATGAACCAGACAGTACTTTTCCTGATCCTTCTAAATGAAGTCAAAACTATTTTCTTCCTCTCCATTGCTTATCTCCTTCTCTCCAGACTTCATATTTTCTGTCTCTTAGGGAAGACAGCCTTTTCACTTTTCTCAAATTGTTCCCAGGAAACTCCACTTGGATCTCTCTATCTCTGTCCTGGTCACTTGTCCACGGGGGACAATTTATGTCCATGTCTCGCACATGCATATTGTCTCCTCAGCTCAAATAATACTGCCCAAGGTCCCAGCATTAAAGATTTTCATCCATTCAACTAGTAACGTAAAAGTTAAGGGAAGCTGCAGCCCTGGAAGTCAGCCTGGGTTCCGCCCAGGCTCCGACTCTTCCCAGCTGGGTGGCTGGGTTGTTGCTATTCCCTCCCTCCGCTGTGTAAATAGGTTGCGGTGAAGGTTTCTTAAGAGCATATGGATAAATCACATATCACAGTCCTGGCAGATAGCAGACTTACCCTTCGGGCCATTCTTGTGCTCAATGATGGGAGTACAAGGATGCTTTCCACTCAATGAATTCACAGTTCAGTGGCAGGAAACAGAGAAGTAGTAGTTACTGTACTTCAATGTCAATTTTTAGGTTTCCGGGAGGGCAATTTATCAGTATAGAAATTTTCAAATGATATAATTTGTTGAAATAACTAATTTTTAAACTTTTATATTCAATCCACAATTCTAATTATACATTTATTGAATTGAGCAATTGGCTTTGAGGGATTCTTATGATTTAGTTGCTTAAATTTCCTGAGATAGTTAAATTCATTTTTAAAAATAATAAATTATAAGTAAAAATTTAATAAATTATTTTTTCTGTTAAGTTTTGCAACTTAAGTTTTGCAATATACAAAACCTTCCCATGTACTTGAACAAATCTAGTAAAGCTAATAAATTAGTTATATAAATACTAACATTAAAGTCTGGTAATCATGACACTATTTACAAACTTTGAAAAATTCCTCCTACCTTTCAACTTAAAAACCAAAGTAAATAAATAAAATACACATTTGAAACTGGAATCATAAGATGAATCTGTTAGACTCTAAAATGCTAAATTTTTAAATATTTCAAATACTTTTCAGTACCAAATATGCAGAGGATATTCCCAAATTTGACATGAAATATTAATCAAGGTTTGAATTACTTCATTCTGTATATTTAGTTTTAAGTCTTTCAGAAGTGGAAGACCTTTACCAACTAAGGAACTAAGGAGGCAGTTGTCGCATCCCAGGCTTTTTGGAATGCCCTTCTCAGGGCATGGAGATTGTGAGTGACCAGGGTCAGTGCCCTGGGCACAAGATCTGGGACACTCATTTCCAGGGTGATTCTTTTCATGGTGAAGAGGGACGAGCTTAGTGTTCACTTATAGGGCCTTTTTTTTTTGGTTGAGACCTCAAATCATGCTCTCATGGGGGAGCACTTAGAGCCTGTGTTCTCTGGATTCAAGTTGCATGTGACCTGATCATCACAGATGATATCAACCTTCAAGACTATAAACCCACCCCATTTGTAATTATATTTGCATTTATAATTTACCTACATTTATCATTATACCTCTATAATCCAACAAATCTATTTACTTTCTGATCCTACTCTAAATTCCTTTCATGTTCTTCCTGGCCTTCCTGTATATCTCCCTCAGCTTTGCTTGGTCCTAAGGTCACCTCACATACTTTATCCTAATGACAAATATAAATTCTATAATGGAAGCATATATGGAGATATATGTGAAGAGCTCTGGGAGTATTGAAGGAAAGGCTATTCTGAAAGGGTTGGGAAAATTCCACAGAAAATGAATTTTAAAGCTGTCTTGAGGATAACCCAGAGAAACACATGAGTGTACATATGGGTTTGTTGTTTGTGTGTTTGGGTGAGGAGGAAGCAGTCACTTGGCATGAAGAGAACAGCATGAACAAATGCACTGGGGCATAGAGAGTAGGTGGTTATCTGTGGGAGGTAGAGTCCATGTGTTGGGAGATGGAGGAGTGGGGAGTGTGACCCTTACCTTGGAGGTTAGCAGGTAAGCTCCGTATGGACTTGGGTTCCAAGGTGAACTCCAACACTTCTCAGCTGGAAATTTGGACAGATCACCTAACCTCTCTTTCTCAGCCTCAATTTCCTTATCTGTAAAATGGACATGATGATGGTAATACCTACAGATACCTAAATCATAGGATTGTGGTGAGGAATTAAGTGAGATAATGCATGTAAAATGCTGAGTCTGGCACATAGTAAGCACTCAGTAAAAATTAGCTATAATCACTTAGTAGGGAATACCATGACTATCTGAATCCATGCATTGGTTTCCTGACTTTATAAGTAATGTGTGCCTTTCCTGAGGGAGGGAGTAATCCCTGCTTTCCAAGTAATGGAAACAGGGGCTTAGAGAAGGTGAATTGCCACATTAGTAAGTAGCTGAGCTGCTTTTCTAACCTGGATCTATCTGGTTACAAAATGGGAGCCTTGTTCCAGGAACGGTTTAAGGATGCTCAGGAGAAAGACACAGACAGATTTACATTCTAGAACGTTACAAAGTGAGTGGGAGCTGTAGGGAATGGAAGGCATATTTGAAGAAATCTCTCTGGTGAAGGAAAGATCTAAGAGAATGAGCAAGGGCAGGGCAGAAGTTTCAAGGGTGTCAAATAAAAAGCAAATTCAGACTTAGGGAGAGGTTTTATTTAAAAAGATTATTGCAAGGGAGGAAAGAGACTATTGGAGTCAAAGAGAGAGACCAGAACTAAGTCTGAGCTCAACTCTGCTGAAGCAGAGCATAGGACAATTCTTAAAGGGCTGGGGGTGAGCTGGAGGAGAAGTCCTGGGGGACACTAGGCCATCTGGATTCCGTGAGGCCCAGGATGAAAGGAGGTCACAGGTCATCTGTGTTTGTTCACTGGCTTTATCCAAAGGGAAAATAAACCGTTCTTAATTATATGACAGGAGGTGGTTTTTCAGATTGGAGGTGGTTTTTCAGATTGGAGTGAGGTACCCAAGTTATGCTCCTACCCCTCTACAGAGCCTGGGACATAGTGGGTGCTATGTCCCTGATGATTACATTTCAAAGGGATGGTCCTTGAGGAAAACATTCCTGCACTGTAAAATGTACAAAAGGCTTTAAAAAATATTTACATACATCTCAAAGGGGCAGAGAAAGACTTCACACGTTTTCTAAAGAAAATGCTCTAAGGGAGGTCGGGGGCCTAGAATCAGGAAAAAGCCTGTCCAAAGTTTAGTCAGGCTGAGGGAGTGGTAAGGCCCACTTGATCAGGGGGTACATAGATGCAAGCACCTTGATGCACTGGGATGATGCCCGCGTAGTTTGGTTCTGGAGGAAGTGGACGGGATGGGAGTCAGAGCACAGATGGAGGATTAGCTTCAACACCAGGACAGTGTGGGTTGATAGTAATAGTAGTATGAAAGTGAATATTAAAAAAAAAAAAACTTTTCCTAATGTATCCAAAGTGCAATGTCAATTTTTGTCTCTCAACTTTTCTTTAAAATCTCAACACTAGAATGTAACCACATGAGACCAGGACTTTTTTTTTTTTTGTCATATTCACTGTGATGTGCCCAGCTCCTAAAACAGTGCTAGAAATCTATTCGGCACTCAAAAAGTATTTGCTGAATGAATGGGGTAGGGGGATTCTCACCTTAATATTCTTAGGTGAAAACTCCATCTGACCACAAATTGTTCTGGTCTTGGTCACATAATAACAATTTTAATTTTGTAATAAAATCTCAAGGCTCAATTTTGTCATGAGGATGCCCAGTCTCAGGTAATAATTAAAATCCTAGCTTGGTAGGCTCCTGGGTGGCTCAGTCAATTGGGCGTCTGCCTTTCAGCTCAGGTCATGATCCCAGGGTCCTGGGGTCGAGTCCGGTATTGGGCTCCCTGCTCAGTGGGGAGCCTGCTTCTCCCTCTCCTTCTGCCCCTCCCCCATGCTTGTGCTCTCTGTCTCATGCTCTTTCTCTCTCTCTCTCTCAAATAAATAAATAAAATACCAAAGAAAAAAAAAATCCTAGCTTGGTAACCTAAATCTCTTCTCTGCTCCTCAGCTGGGGTCCAGGAAGATGGTGTGGTTGGCCTTCACTCATCTTCATCCTCACTTAGCCAACAGAGGTTTTCTTTGCTCCAGGATTGGGCCAAGGGTGAGGGAGTATGGGGGAGAAGGCACGGTCTTATGCGGCAAGCGTCTTCACTGGCAGATAGATGTGTGGGCCTTTTCGGCAGCAGATGTTTAAAGCTGAATGTTGTGGGGTGCTTTCATGAAAGTGATGATGGTTTACAATGGTAATTGAAGCTATGGAAACAGATGCTGTGGAAGATAAAGTATCACATAATTAAAACATCACCCATTAACATCTTAGCACAAATTGAAGTGGCTACAGCTCATTGATAAGGACCCGAATGGCTGAGTAAGGATGAATAATTTACAGAGTGATATGTGTGTGGAGTGGGGTGTCAGATGGAAGCAGTACTAAGAAATGTGAATTCAGGAGTTGTAAGGGAATGTAGACATGATCGGGTCTAATCTCCACCTGTTGTAACTGAAGAAACCGAATAAAAATGAGAGATGACAGCTCTATAGGATCTGGGTGAGCAAACACTTCTGGGGCCAGGCAGTCAATAAATAGGATGACGGAAATTGAAATGTAGGGGAAAATGTGTACTTCCATGGAAAACAGTGCATCATCTGGAGTCTAGACTGTAAAGGAGAATTCACCCCACCGGCTATCTGGTTCAGATTCTGTGGGGGCTATTTCACAACTCTGTAAGCTGAAAATAACTGCTAGCAATGCAAAAATAATTCTTGTCCACAGACACGTGAATTCTGTCCAGCAGGGGTTTGGCGGACCTTCTTCCCTAGTTTTGCCTCCAAAGGCATTTTTATTTCAATATTCCTGATCTTTGGATTCTCCTTTGAACTGGTTGTAACATCTCACCACTTGACTCATTAATGAATTAAATACAGTTTTTAACATGTGTTCACTTTTATATCTGTATGAGAGTTGTGATTGGTACCTTTGTTTCAAAATTATCCTTTAACTCAAGGGACTGGAGCGAACTGGAGCAGTACCCCCTTGCTTTCTCCAGATGATTATTTCCAGATGGGGATGTTGGTCAGTGTTACCAGCTCTCCACAGAATTTCAAGGGAAGCTGAAAATCTAATTTTTGCATATGTGTGAAACCTCTTGATTTTTAAATATTGATGACTGAATTTTTTAAAAAACAACAACAAAAAAATCTGTGTGTGCCCCCCAAATCTCAGTGGCTCAATCCATTCCAATGGCCACCATGTTGGGTCAGGACAGCAGGGGAAACCTGTATCCAAGGAGTACCATATGCTGACCTGAAGTAGACCCTGGGCTCCCTCATGTATTTGCTCGCCCCCATGGCCAACCTGTGAAGTAGATACCACTCCATGTTACAGAGCAGCAGCCAGTCTAGACCTGGCTCTTCTGCCCAGTGCTGTTTTCCCTACGACCAAGAACAGTGGGTGTTGGAGGAGGAAAGGAAAGTTGTCATGCTTTATAATTTTGCTGGGGCCAGCATGAGCCTGAGCTGTGAGATCATCAGGTTCACAAGAAATGTCAGTTGGGAGATCCTTTAACGGAGTGGGTGGCGTGGGTTTTCAGAGAAGCTTTCATAACCCACCACCTTCTCCAAATGATTTGTTTTAGTGCCAAATGAAGAAGTATTCCTAGGTTCTTTAAACCTAATACCTAGATTCTTTCTCAAGGACAGTACTAATAGGGTGGTTGTAAATCAAAGTGGAAACAACAGCATGGATGACTTTGTAGGAAAACTGACAGGATCATAGGATGGATAAAAAGCAAAGCTTCTTCACTTTTGAGTTTCCTTAATAAGTTTCATGACCAGAGTGCATAAAGCATTCATTCATTCATCTAAAAAATTACCCACGTCCTACTGGACATGTCTAGCACTGTACTAGAGTCTACTTGGCATATCACATACATGTAAGACTTTCTGCCCCTTCTCATTTCACTTACCCCAATAAATGTGCCAAGCAAGACCCTGAGTTAGACTCATAACACAGATAAGGGGAAGCAAGGTAGATTCACCTAAAGATTCACAGCTGATATCATAAAACAAATGCAATGGTATCATAAGACATCAATGATTCTAAATCCAGAGTGCTAAATTTGGATTATATAATTTCTGTGGGGCTCATAATCAGACACTTTGAAACAAAAACAAAAAAGCAGAATATGTGAAGAGCTGATTATTGATAAAAATAAAACAAACCTTTTGATGACCCTGGTTCAATTGCTTTCGTTGAGTATCACAAAGTTTTCTATTCAGTTCAATCTGGCAGAACTCTCATAATATTTCAGACATTGTGCGAGGTGCTGGGGAGTCCAAGATAAGAAATTGACACTACTCTAAAGGGGACCCTCTATCTGGTTTTTTTTTTTTTTTTTTTTTTTACCCCCCCCCCTCTTTTTTTTTTTTTTTTGCCACATGGCCTGAGAATAATTTTTTTTTAATTTTACTATGTTATGTTAATCACCATACATTATTACATCATTGGTTTTTGATGTAGTGTTCCATGATTCATTGTTTGTGTATAACACCTAGTGCTCCACTCAGTACATGCCCTCTTTAATACCCATCACCAGGCTAATCCATCCCCCAAACCCCCTCCCTTCTAGAACCCTCAGTTTGTTTCTCAGAGTCCATAGTCTCTCATGGTTCTTCTCCCTCTCCGATTTCTCCCCCTTCGTTTTTCCCTTCCTGCTATCTTCTTCTTCTTCTTCTTTTTTTTTTTAACATATAATGTATTATTTGTTTCAGAGGTACAGATCTGTGATTCAACAGTCTTGCACAATTCACAGCGCTCACCCTTGCACATACCCTCCCCAATGTCTATCACCCAGCCACCCCATCCCTCTCACCCCCCACCACTCCAGCAACCCTCAGTTTGTTTCCTGAGATTAAGAATTCCTCATATCAGTGAGATCATATGATACATGTCTTTCTCTGATTGACTTATTTTGCTCAGCATAATACCCTCTAGTTCCATCCACGTCATTGCAAATGGCAAGATTTCGTTCCTTTTGATGGCTGCATAATATTCCATTGTATATATATATCACATCTTTTTTATCCATTCATCTGTCAATGGACATCTTGGCTCTTTCCATAGTTTGACTATTGTGGACATTGCTGCTATAAACATTGGGGTGCATGTACCCCTTCAGATCACTACATTTGTATCTTTGGGGTAAATACCCAGTAGGGCAATTGCTGGGTCATATGGTAGCTCTATTTTCAACTTTTTGAGGAACCTCCATACTGTTTTCCAGAGTGGCTGCACCAGCTTGCATTCCCACCAGCAGTGTAGGAGGGTTCCCCTTTCTCCACATCCCCGCCAACATCTGTCGTTTCCTGACTTGTTAATTTTAGCCATTCTTACTGACCACCCCTCCTCTTAAAAGAAGTTTTCCTCTATTTGGTCTTTTCCCCTCTGTACTCATTCCAAATTTCACCATTGTCAGAGTTTTCATTTTAACATAGAAACTTGAATTTTTATTCCCTTGCTTAAAAAGCTAAATGGTGGGGGAGTCAATCCTAGTTTGATAGGGATAATGCTGTTCTTTTTAGGTGTGTGGACTCTGAAATGATTGTGAAGAATCAGACAGGAGGGGGTTCAAAGTTCATTACTGGCATTTTGCCTAACATCAGGATAAGAAGGTATAGATTTGGGAGCTGTCAGTACTGAAGGAAACCCAAGGGGGAGAGAAGAGCCCTTGAAACCAAGATAGAACCAGGAGACATGATGGGGATGCTGGAAGCCTAATCTAGAGAGAAATTTGCAGATCACTGGGGACTCGGCATGGCCATCTTGAGTCTTTTCAGCAGAAACCACTTGGTTCCTTTGCTCTTAGTGAAAATGACAAAGTTAATATTGAAACTAGGTCCCCCAGCATTAAAACTCCAGAAACCAAGTTGAGGTGTAAGTTGTCCCATTTACAGGAAGACTGTTCCAGAAATGCAGGGAATTTACCATGATATGAATCTTCAAATCACATGTGCCCAGTTTGGAGATGAGAGTCCATTATGGTGTGACAAAGGGTGCTATCTCATAAATGGCCTCAACATTACAAGTAATTGTGCAAAGAACATTCTTAGACACATTGCCCACATTTCTGATGGTCTTGTCAGGAAATGGAATTACTGGGCTGAAGGAAGTGAACATCATGATAACATGATTAACTGGTATGTGCATGTTAGTTATTATCATACACCAAATTCTGTCACTATTAGGGTCTGTTTTGGAGCTCTACTGTTTCATCAGTATATCATATTTTGTGGCAAATTGGATTCTATTTTAATTATTGTAGTTTTATGGTATTCTTAATGTCTAATGAAGTACACCTGAAGTTCACCTTGTTACTTGATGGATCAAGACCTTGGATGAAATGAGGAATTGGGTTTAGAAAGGAATAACTCAGGTCTTTTGAAACCCTAGCCAAGGAGGGGCTGCTCCCAGGGCAATCTCAAATGCATGAGTTGTTCCTAGAATTGAGTATTTATGTTCAAAACTAAGTAAAGTTTTTTTTTTTAAATAAGAAAAGAAACATATATGGTTGGGCAGATATGCTATAGTTCTGGAAATAGAGTTTTCTTCACAAGACTTCTAGGAAGATTACCTTGAAACGTTGGAAGATTATTGGTTTTGATTATTTTGTTTGATCAGCCTAACACTTTCTTCAGTTAAAAACTTTTTTTTCTAACACATTTTATATGAAACAGATAAAAGCAAGATACTCTGGAAGCAGAAAGCAGTGAGGAGGACAGGTCTAGTGCTCTGCTGGCCTGCTGTCTACTTTCTGATCTTTATATCAGCCCCAGATGCATCTGATGGAGTCTCTAGACATCTCAGAGGATATTGGAAAAACTCTTGGCTTAGAACTATAGGGGTAAGAATCCAAGCTCCCTTGCAATGTAGAACTAGTCTTAGTAGCTGGCCAGGGGAATGCTCTGATGGCAAACTGCCCAGAAGAGGGGAGAATAGACCAGGGAGCCTTCATCTCCAGCTGTGTGAAGTAGGAGAAAAAATGGAGGGGAGGAGAGCTGAGCTCCTTCCCAAGATCTACCTCAGCCCTGAAGCACAGACAGAGCCTTTAGTAGGACCACTATACCATTTTGAAAGTCATGCCATTACTTGCTTGACTGAATCAGCTAGATTTCGAATCAAGCTGAGATATCAATCACACACACACACACACACACACACACACACACACACCTAAAACGTATACATAATAGGCTGTCTCCTACCTTGGTTCATACTGCCTTCCTGAACATGTATGAGAACATTTATATGTTGTAGCTCTGGAGGGAAGGAAGAAGAGTCTATTCCCAGAGAACTAGAATAATGACAAAATCCCTAATTAAGTTTTTGCAAACATTCTTCCGTCCATCCCCAAATAATCCCACTGTGGCAACATTAAAAATGGCTGAGAGAAGTCACAACAGTAGTAATAGCTGCCCCGGAAGCCTCCCACAGCCCAGTCTGCCTCCAACCCTTCATGGAAAAAGCAATCTCTACTCATCCTATCACACAGAAACACATGTACACCATCACCACCACCACACATGTGTAGAGTCCTTGCATTACTTGTGGATGTTTATCTCACCATCTCTTTTACCTTCATAATGTTGTGCACCATCCCAACTTTGGATAAAACAAGAGATTTTTCTGGCTACTGCTAGACCAAAGTCTATAGCCAAGGAAGGAGGAAAAGAAAGAATGCTAGAACATCATTTCAAATATTTATTTAGCAGCCTCTCTGACTCTCTCATATTTCTTCAGTGATTTCAGAAAAAAAAATTGCTGGAGTTCCTAATTGCTTTTATTTTTATTATGAGGAGCCATATGTTTTATTTGTATTATTAAAACTTTCTATTTTGTTAATTATACAATATCATGAGTATTCACATAAAAGTCTTTTTTATGGACATAAGTTTTCATTTTTCTTGGGTTGGTACCTGGGAATGGAAAAGTTGGATCATAGTGTAGGTCTATAATTAACTTTATAAGTGAGTGTTCTGTAAATGCCAGTTAGGCCATGCTGATATTGTTGTTCAGATCTTCCATATCATTAATGTGGTAGGAAGAGTTCTAAGATGGGCCTTATTGATGTAGTAAAAACATTAGGGTTCAAAGCTGACAGCCAAGAAAGAATTCTTGAGATGTCGTTGGTGCAAAAAGGTGACTTTATTAAAACATGGGGACAGGACCTGTGGGCAGAAAGAGCTACACTGGGGTCATGAGGACTACCCCATTATATAATTTCAAGTTGGGAGGGGGTTAGGGATAGTGTAAGTCTCTAAGGAATTTTGGAAGCAAGGTTTCCAGGACCTTGGGGGGCCTAGCTATTGTTGGGGAAAGGTCATTTATTACTGTCTAATAAAACCTTAGTCATGAGACCCTTCAGATGTATATCGCTGGACCATATGCTTGGGGGATGATTGCCAACATTAGTATGTATCTTGGGAGTTAGAGATAAAGGAAATTTCCAAAGGAATTTTTATATGTTAAAGTAGACTTACAGGATCCTGGGGTGGGGGGAGGGGGTCCAGTCTAGAATTGCCTTTGCCCTTAGCAAAGTATTAACATCGAGGCAGTTGAGTCCCTAGAGGAATGTCACCCTACCTGTTTCAAGCACTTGTCAGTGGGCTGTAGGTAGTAAGGAAAATTAATAATTTTTCTTCTGCTTTCGTTTTCCACATCACTATGATCTCCATTCCCTAATGTTACTTCCATGATTAAATTATACTATATGGCAAAAGAGGATTTTACAGATGCCATTGCAGGAGACCAGAATATGCCACTTCAAAATATGCCTTTTTGGCATAAGGCTTATTTTAAACTGATTATTTTGAGAAACAACAGTCACAGAAGAGCTCTGAAAATTGAGTAGAAGTTACCCTTTTGTAATGTAAATTTACATTTATAAAGGAAATCTCTATTTGTAATGGTATCTCCTTTTCTGTACCTGGAAGAGAAGGATGACAAGAGACTCATCAATGGACGAGGCACCAATTTAAATCTGCATAACAAATCTTACTTTTATTTACCATACTTTTCCTGACCACTCCCCAAACCAGACTCCCTATAGCCTTCTTGTTTTGGTTTTAGCTGAAGATGATATTTAAACCTGAATCCTAAGGCACTATACTGAGTGTTATTCATTTCCCTCAAGTATCTCCCCAAGAGGTATACATGTTAAAAACTTCTGTTCAAAAGCAGTTTTCTCTGGCTGGTAGCAGAGAAGGAAGTCAGATTTTGAGCATGAGGACGATGTGATGCACCACTGCTGACTTTGAAGATGGAGGGAATGCAGGTAGCTTCTAGGAGTTGAGAGTGGCCCTGGCTAACAGCCAACAAAAAAACAGGCTGCAACTACAAGGAATTGAATTCCGCTAACAACCTAAAGGACCTTGGAAGTGAATTCTTCTATAAAGGCTACAGAGCCCAAATTAGCTGATACCTTGATTTTGGCCTTGTGAGGCACAGGCAAGAACCCATTTAAGTTCATCTTGGCTTCTAACTTACAAAACTGTGTTGTTTGAAACCACTAATTTTGTGTCAATTTGTTATGCAGCAATAGGGAGCAAATACACTTACAAACTTTTTGTTCTAATTGTTTTATGACTTATTCTTTCCAGGATTGTAGATTTGCCTGTTTATCTTTAGTTCTGACACTTTTTACATTATGTATTTTGATTCTTTGTTATAAGTTTCATAAACATTTAAGGTTGTTATGTCTTTCTGGTTGATTGACCATTTTATTATTTTAGAAATTTCTCCTTTATCTCTGCTAAAGCTCCTTGTTTGGAAGACTTTCTTGTCTGATATTAATACAGCCACACCAATTCTCTTATGCTTATTATTGCAGAGTATTTCTTTTTCTGATCTTTGACTTTCAACATATTTGTGTCTTGGTGCTTAAAATGTGTCTCTTGGAGACAGAATATAGCTGAGTCCTGCCTTTTAATATAGTCTACTTGTCCAGGGGTCAGCGAACTTTTTCTGTAAAGGGCTAGATAGTAAATATTTTAGGTTTGTAAGTCATACGGTTTCTGTCAAAACTACTCAATGTACTGTTATAGCACAAAAGCAGTCATTGACAATCCATTTATGTATTCCACCAAAATCTTATTTCAAAAATAGGTGGGTTTCTGGTTTCCAGCCAAACTTGGAAGTTGTCATTTTGTCCTAAGAACAAATAAAAAGCTGAATAAAGTGAAAATCAACAACTCGTCTCAGATCCTTCAGAGAATTGAGATCACTGGGCAAACAACTGCCCTCAAAATTAAAGAGACAGGCAGATACAGAGAATCACAACTTACTGGAGCAGAAACCCAGGAGCAGAAACTTCCTCAGGAACCTGGGATTCCCAGGTACTGGGATATGAAAACCTAAACTGCAATTGATGAATTGCTGGAGACTCAGTGCAAACAATTCTGAGGTTAAAAAATCCTTGGGAGGTCCAGTCTTACAAGGGTGCCCACACTTTTATTTTACCTCTAGTAGCTTGACCAGATTTTCACAGTAAATATTGGAGAAAAATCTACTTGTGCTTCTACCAGTGGAAAGAGAAAATTAATCATTTTGAAATATGCTAGAGCATTCTTTTTTTTTTTTTTTAACAAGACCTGCCTTCAAGAAAAACTATTTTACCAGAGCCTAACCTGATAGGGCTTTATCAGAGCCTAACCTACTTAGAGGGAAGAGGGAAATACCTAACTATAGCCCCCTTGAGTCATCTAGTTCCACCTAAGTGTGTGGGGGAGAACTGAGAAGCATTTATAAAGTTCACAGTCGTAGGCACAGGCTCATTAAAAGACTGAGACCTAATCATAAGGTTATATAAAATTTCCCTTCCCCCCCACACCACCTTTCCACCACATCACTACCATGGTTCTTTTTACCCAGTACAATATGTGCAGCTTTTAGCAAAAAATTACAAGGCATACTAAAAGGCAAAAAGCACAATTTGAAGAGATAGAGCAAGCACCATAGCTAGCCTCAGAAATATCAGGAGTGTTGGTGTTATCAGACCAGGAATTTAAAATAACTATGATTAATATGGTAGGTTCACTAGTGGACAAAGTAAGACAAAAAACAAACAAACAAAAAACAACAACAAAAAAAACCAACAAGAACAGATGGGTAATGTAAGCAGAGAGATGGAAATCCTAAGAAAGAATAAAAAAGAACTGCAGAGATCAAAACCAGTGTAATAAAATTGAAAGATGCGTTGTTAAGTCCATTGGTAGATTGGACCCAGCTGAGGAGGAATCTCTGAGTTCTGGAGGGTATGTCAATACAAACTTTAAAAACTAAAAGAGAAAAAATACTGACAAAAATGGAGTAGGATATTCAAGAATGGTGGGACAATATACGAGGTATAACATATACCTAATGGGAATACCAGATGGAGAAAACAGAGAGAAAGGAACAGAACAATTGAAAAATTTCCCAAATTAGTGGCAGACATCAAACCACATATTCAAGAAGCTCAAAGAACACAAAAAAGGATAAATGCCAAACTTCTCAAAAGCAACAACAAAACTCCCAAAAAACTACACCTCGACATCTCATATTCAAACTTCAGAAAATTAAAGATGAATAAAAATACTGAAAGAAGCAAGTGGTGGTTGGGGGAAGTGCTTACCTTTGGGGAAGATAAGAATTACATCTGAATTCCCCTCAGAAATTATGCAAGCAAAAAAAGTGCAGTGAAGTATTTAGAGTATGAGAGAAAAACTCCACCAATCTAGAATTCTGTATCTTACAAAACTATTCTTTAAAAGTGAAGTAGAAATAAAGACATTCTCAGACAAATAAGAATTGAGGAATTTGTTACCCATAGCCTGCCTTGCAAGAAATTTATAAGTTTTTCAGTGAGAAGGAAATAACATATGTCAGAAACCAGGGTCTACATAAAGGAAAGTATTAGAGAAGGCATAAATAAAGGTAAAATAAAAACTTATTTTTCTTATTTTTTTTATATTCCTTTTTTAAAAATTTTATTTTATTATGTTATATTAGTCACGATACAATTCATTAGTTTTTGATGTAGTGATCCACGATTCATTGTTTTCATATAACACCCAGTGCTCCATGCAGTACGTGCCCTCTTTAATACCCATCACCGGGCTAACCTATCCCCTCACCCTCCTCCTCTCTAAAACCCTCAGTTTGTTTCTCAGAGTCCATAGTCTTTAATGGTTCACTCTCCCTCTGATTTCTCCCCCTTCATTTTTCCCTTCCTTCTCCTAATGTCCTCCATGCTATTCCTTATGTTCCACAAATAAGTGAAACCATTATGATAATTGACTTTATGAAAAAGTCAATTATCATATTTTTCTTATTCTTAATTGATTTAACAGGTAAGAGTTGTTAAAAAGTAGCAACAATGTATTTGATAAATATATCTTATGAACAAGTGAAATGAATGAAAACAATGATACAGGGGAAGGAAGGAGGAATTAGGAATATTTTATCATTATAATGTGCTTATGTACCTGTGAAGCATTACACTGTTATTTGAAAGTGGATTGGATTAGTTGTAAATGTATATTGCAAACTCTAGAAAAACTAAAATAAAAATTTAAAAAGTGGCATAATTGATATGCTAAGAAAGGCAAGAAAATGGATTCATATAAAATGCTCAGTTAAAACACAAAAGGCATAGAAAGAGGGGAAGACAAAAATGGGAACAAATAACAAGGCCAATAAGTGGAAAACATTAGCAAATATGGGAGATATTAATCCAAATGTATCAATAGTTATCTTAAACATCAGTGGTCTAAATATAACAGTGAAAAACAGATTGTCAGAAGTAGATAAAAAACTAGACCTTATGTTGTCTACAAGAAATCCACTCTAAATGTAAAAATACACATAGATTAAAAGTATAAGGATTCAGAAAAATGCATCATTCTAACACTAATCAAAAGAAAGCTAGAGTAGCTATAAGATAGAGCAGACTTCAGAATAAGAAAAATCACCAAAGGTAAGGGAAGCAAGGGCAAAAATGAACTATTGGGACTTCATCAAGATTAAAAGCTTTTGCACAGCAAAGGGAACAGTTAACAATACCAAAAGACAACCGACAGAATGGGAGAAGATATTTGCAAATGACATATCAGATAAAAGACTAGTATCCAAAATCTATAAAGAACTTATCAAACTTAACACCCAAAGAACAAATAATCCAATCAAGAAATGGGCAGAAGACATGAACAGACATTTTTGCAAAGAAGACATCCAAATGGCCAACAGACACATGAAAAAGTGCTCAACATCACTCGGCATCAGAGAAATCCAAATCAAAACCTCAATGAGATACCACCTCACACCGGTCAGAATGGCTAAAAATAGCAAGTCAGGAAACAACAGATGTTGGCGAGGATGTGAAGAAAGGGGAACCCTCCTACGCTGTTGGTGGGACTGCAAGCTGGTGCAGCCACTCTGGAAAACAGTATGGAGGTTCCTCAAGATGTTGAAAATAGAGCTACCGTACGACCCAGCAATTGCACTACTGGGTATTTACCCCAAAGATACAAATGTAGGGATCCGAAGGGGTACGTGCACCCCGATGTTTATAGCAGCAATGTCCACAATAGCCAAACTGTGGAAAGAGCCAAGATGTCCATCAGCAGATGAATGGATAAAGAAGATGTGGTATATATATACAATGGAATATTATGCAGCCATCAAAAAATGAAATCTTGCCATTTGCAACGATGTGGATGGAACTAGAGGGTATTATGCTAAGTGAAATAAGTCAATCAGGAAAGACAATTATCATATGATCTCACTGATATGTGGAATTTGAGAAACAAGGCAGAGGATCATAGGGGAAGGGAGGGAAAAATGAAACAAGATGAAACCAGAGCAGGAGACAAAACTTAAGAGACTCTTAATCTCAGGAAACAAACTGAGGGTTGCTGGAGTGGTGGGGGTGGGAGGGATGGGGTGGCAGGGTGATGGACACTGGGGATGGTATGTGCTATGGTGAGCACTGTGAATTGTGTAAGACTGATGAATCACAGACCTGTCCCCCTGAAACAAATAATACATTATATGTTAATAAAAAACTTAAAAAAAGAAAAATTGTTGGAAATAATGAGGGGCATTACATAATGATAAAAGAGTCAATTCTTTAAGAAGATATAACAATGCTAATTGTGTATGCACCTAACAGCAAGAGTGTCAAATTCATGAGGTAAAAACTGATAGAACTGCAAGGAGAAATAGATGAATCCACTATTATACTTAGAGACTTCAGTGCCCCTCTGTATATACTAAACAGATCTAGCAGGCCAGCAATCAGTCAGGACATAGTTGAGCTCAATACCATCAATCAACTGGATATGACTGACATTTATAGAATACTTCATTCAAAGCAAGTAGAATACTCACTCTTTTCAAGCTCACATGGAACATTTACCAAGGTAGACCATGTTCTGGGCCATAAAACTAATCTTCACACATTTAAAAGAATAGGAATTATACAATACATGCTCTTAGACCACAATGGAGTTAAAATACAAAGATAGCTGGAAAATTCCTAAATGCCTGGAGATTAAACAACACTTCTAAATAACACATGGGTCAAAAAAGAAATCTCAAGTGCATTTAAAACTACTTTGAACTAAATTAAAATGGAAATACAATTTATCAAAGTTGTGAAATGCAATGAAAGCAGTGCTTAGAGGGAAATGTACACCACTGAATGCATATATTAGAAAAAAAGAAAGACCTAAAACCAATAATATAAGTTTACACTTTAGAATGCTAGAAAAAGAAGAGCAAATTAGATCCAAAAGAAGTAGAAGGAAAGAAATAATCAAAATTAGAACAGAAATCAGTAAAATTGAGAACAGGAAATCAATAGAAAAAAATCAATAAGATCAAAAGCTAATGTTTAGCTCTAGATTAGCAAAATTGTTAAGCCTCTATCCAGGCTAAGTAAGAAAAAAGAGAAGAAAGAGACTAATAATATAAAAAATGAAGGTGGGTACATCCCAACAGTTCCCATAAATATTAAAAGGATAATAAAAGGATGCTATGAATAACTTTATGTCCACAAATTTAATAAACTAGCTGAATGGACCGATTCTTTGAAAGACATGATCAGCCAAAACTCACACAAGAAGTACACAATCAAAATGGGCCTATATCTATTAAAGAAATTGAATCAATAGTTATTAACCCTTCAAAATAGAAAGCACAAAGTCTAGATGGGTTCACTTGTGAATCC
The DNA here is from genome assembly GCF_002201575.2 of Neomonachus schauinslandi. Lineage (NCBI taxonomy): Eukaryota > Metazoa > Chordata > Mammalia > Carnivora > Phocidae > Neomonachus > Neomonachus schauinslandi. The sequence goes on along the minus strand of NC_058407.1, from coordinate 98,241,265 downwards.
TACCAAATATTTGAGAAAAAAGCATACCAATTTTCTACAATCTCTTCTAGAAGATAGAGGCAGAAGAAATACTTCCTAACTTATTCTTTGAGGTTAATATTACACTAATACCCAAACCAGACAAAGAAATTACAAGAAAAGAAAACTGAAGACCAATGAACGTTGATGTAAAAATCCTCAATAAAATATTAACAAATTGAATCCAGCAATGTATAAAAAGAATTATACACCGTGACCAAGTTGGATTTACCTCAGGTATGTAAGCCTGGTTCAACATTCAAAAATTATTCAATGAAATCCTTCACATGAACAAGCTAAAGAAGAAAAATCACATGATTATATCAATAGATGCAGATAATACATTTGACTAAATCCAATATTCATACATAATTAAACTAGGAACAGAGAGGATTTTCCTCCATTTGATGAAGAACATTTACAAAAACTTTGAAGCTAACATCATACTTAATGGTGAAAATCTAGAAGCTTTCCTGCTAAGATCAGGAACAAGACAAGAATGTTCCCTCTCACTACTTCTTTTTTAACATAATACTGGAAGGGCACCTAAGGCATAAGACAAGAAAAGGAAAAGAAGCACAGTTTTGGAAGGAAGAAATAAAACTATTTGTTCACAAATGATGTGATTGTCTATGTAGAAAAATCCCCCAAATCAACCAAAAAAAACTTCCAGGAACTAAGAAGTTCTAACAGGGTTGCAATATACAAGGTTAATATATATAAAAGTCAATGGCTTTCCTATATACCAGCAATGAATAATTGGAATTTTAAATAAAAAACACAATACCATTTACATTAGAACCCACCAAAATTAAATACTTCAGTATAAATCTAACAAAATATGGACACAATCTATATGAGGAAACCTACAGAACTCTGATGTACAAAATCAAAGAACTAAATAAATGGAGAGATATATCATGTTCATGTATTGAAGACTTAATATTGTCAAGATGTCAGTTCTTCTCAACCTTATGTATAGATTCAGTGCACTCTCAATCAAAATACCAAGTTATTTTGTGGATATCAACAAACTGATTCTGAAATTTGGAGAGGCAAAACACTCAAATACAGTAAGAATAAAGTTGGAGGATTGATACTACCTGACTTGAAGATTTACTATAAAGCTACTGTAATCAAGACAATGTGTTACTGGCAAAATAACAGATAAATTGATTGATGGAACATAACTGAGAGCTCAGAAATAAACCCACATGAATACTGTCAACTGATCTTTGACAAAGGAACAAAAGCAATACAATGAAGAAATAATCATCTTTTCAACAAATGGCACTAGAACAACTGGCCATCCACATTAAAAAAAAGAAAAAGAAAAAGAATGTATTTATAGAGCTTACATTCACCATAAAAATTAACTCAAAATGAATTATGGACCTAAATATAAAATATGAAACTATAAAACTTCTAGAAGATATGAGAAAACCTAGATGATCCTAGGTTGGGTGATGAATCTTTAAATACAGCACCAAAGCACAATACATGAAAGAAATAATTGATAAGCTGGACTTCATTAAAATTAAAAACTTCTGTTCTGCAAAGGACAATGTCAAGAGAATGAGAAGATAAGCCACAGACTGGGAGAAAATATTTGCAAAAGACACATCTGATAAAGAACTGTTATCCAAAATATACAAATACACTTAAAACTCAACAATAAGAAAATTAACAATCCTATTAAAAAATGGACAGGGGTGCCTGGGTGGCTCAATCAGTTAAGCATCTGACTTCGGCTCAGGTCATGATCTCGGGGTACTGGGAACAAGCCCCCCATTGGGCTCCTTGCTCAGTGGGGAGTCTGCTTGTCCCTCTGCCCCTCCCCCTTGCTCATACTTTCTCTCTCTTCTCTTTCTCTCCCTCTCAAATAAATAAATAAAATCTTAAAAAAACTGGACAAAAGAACTGAACAGATGATTCAGAGAAGATGGTAAATAAGCATCTGAAAAGATACTCCACATTCATATGCATTAGGGAATTGCAAATTAAAAAACAAAATACCACCACACACCTATTAGAATAGCTAAGATCTGAAACACTGTCAACACCAAATGCTGGTGAGTATGTAGGAACAACAGGAACTCTCATTCAGTGCTAGTGGGAATGTAAAATGGTATAGCCACTTTGGAAGACAGTGGGCAGTTTCTTAGAAAACTAAATATACTCTTGGGCGCCGGGTGGCTCAGTTGGTTAAGCGACTGCCTTCAGCTCAGGTCATGATCCTGGAGTCCCTGGATCGAGTCCCGCATCGGGCTCCCTGCTCAGCGGGGAGTCTGCTTCTCCCTCTGCCCCTCCCCCCTCTCATGCTCTCTGTCTCTCATTCTCTCTCTCAAATAAATAAATAAAATCTTTAAAAAAAAAAGAAAACTAAATATACTCTTTACACATTATTCAGTAATTGCACTCCTAAACAAGTTACCTAAGTGAGTTAAAATTTCTGTCCACAAAAAAACCTGCACATAGATGTTTATAGCAACTTTATTCACAATTGCCAAAACTTGGAAGCAACCAAGATGTCCTTCAAAAGATGAATGGATAAATAAAATGTGGTATATTCAAAAATGTAATATTATTCAGCACTAAGAATAAATGAGCTATCAAGCTATGAAAAGACAGGGAGAAAACTTAAACACATTTACTAAGTGAAAGAAATCAATCTGAATATGCTCCATAGCATATGACTCCAACTATATGACATTCTGGAAGAGGCAAAAACATGGAGACAGTAAAAAGATCAGAGATTGCCAGAGTTTGGAGGGAGGGAGGGATAAATAGGCATAGCACAGAGGATTTTTAGGGCAGTGAAATTATTATAAATGTTACTATAATGGTGGAGACATGCCACTATATGTTTTCCAAAATCCATAGAATGTATAATATCAACAGTGAGCTCTACTGTAAACTATTGATTTTTTTTAATTTTATTTTTTTATGTTATATTAGTCACCATACAATACATCATTGGTTTTTGATGTAGTGATCCACGATTCATTGTTTTCATATAACACCCAGTGCTCCATGCAGTATGTGCCCTCCTTTTTAAGTTTTTTTTAATTTAATTTTATTATGTTATGTTAATCACCATACATTACATCATTGGTTTTTGATGTAGTGTTCCATTATTCATTGTTTGCGTATAACACCCAGTGCTCCATTCAATACGTGCCCTCTTTAATACCCATCACCAGGCTAACACATCCCCCCAAACCCCTCCTCTCTAGAACCCTCAGTTTGTTTTCCAGAGTTCATAGTCTCTCATGATTCATCTCCCCCTCTGATTTCCCCCCCTTCATTTTTCTCTTCCTACTATCTTCTTCTCTTTTTTCTTTTTTTAAACAAATAATGTATTATTTGTTTCAGAGGTACAGGTCTGTGATTCATCAGTCTTACACAATTCACAGTGCTCAGTAGCACATACCCTCCCCATTGTCTATCACCCAGCCACCCCATCCCTCCCACACCCCCACCACTCCAGCAACCCTCAGTTTGTTTCCTGAGATTAAGAATTCCTCATATCAGTGAGATCATATGATACATGTCTTTCTCTGATTGACTTATATTGCTCAGCATAATACCCTCCAAGTCCATCCATGTCGTTGCAAATGGCAAGATTTCATTCCTTTGGATGGCTGCATAATATTCCATTGTATATATATATATATATATATATATATATACATATATATCTTCTTTATCCATTCATCTGTCAATGGACATCTTGGCTCTTTCCATAGTTTGGCTATTGTGGACATTGCTGCTATAAACATCGGGGTGCACGTACCCCTTCAGAACACTACATTTGTATCTTTGGGGTAAATACCCAGTAGTGCAATTGCTGGATCATATGGTAGCTCTATTTTCCACTTTTTGAGGAACATCCATACTGTTTTCCAGAGTGGCTGCACCAGCTTGCATTCCCACCAACAGTGTAGGAGGGTTCCCCTTTCTCCGCATCCCCGCCAACATCTGTCGTTTCTTGACTTGTTAATTTTAGCCATTCTGACTGGTGTGAGGTGGTATCTCATTGAGGTTTTGATTTGGATTTCTCTGATGCTGAGCGATGTTGAACACTTTTTCATGTGTCTGTAGGCCATTTGAATGTCTTTGCAGAAATGTCTGTTCGTGTCTTCTGCCCATTTCTTGATTGGATCATTTGTTCTTTGGGTGTTGAGTTTAAGAAGTTCTTTATAGATTTTGGATACTAGTCTTTTATCTGATATGTCATTTGCAAATATCTTCTCCCATTCTGTCGGTTGTCTTTTAGTTTTGTTGACTGTTTCTTCTGCTGTGCAAAAGCTTTTAATCTTGATGAAGTCCCAATAGTTCATTTTTGCCCTTGCTTCCCTTGCCTTTGGCAATGTTTCTAGGAAGAAGATGCTGCGGCTGAGGTCAAAAAGGTTGCTGCCTGTGTTCTCCTTTAGGATTTTGATGGACTCCTGTCTCACATTGAGGTCTTTCAACCATTTTGAGTCTATTTGTGTGTGTGGTGTAAGGCAATGGTCCAGTTTCATTCTTCTGCATGTGGCTGTCCAATTTTCCCAACACCATTTGTTGAAGAGACTGTCTTTATTCCATTGGACATTCTTTCCTGCTTTGTCAAAGATGAGTTGACCATAGAGTTGAGGGTCCATTTCTGGGCTCTCTATTCTGTTCCATTGATCTATGTGTCTGTTTTTGTGCCAGTACCATGCTGTCTTGATGATGACAGCTTTGTAATAGAGCTGGAAGTCCGGAATTGTGATGCTGCCGGCTTTGCTTTTCTTTTTCAACACTCCTCTGGCTATGTGGGGTCTTTTCTGGTTCCATACAAATTTTAGGATTATTTGTTTCATTTCTTTGAAAAAAGTGGATGGTATTTTGATGGGGATTGCACGGAATGTGTAGATTGCTCTAGGTAGCATTGACATCTTCACAATATTTGTTCTTCTAATCCATGAGCATGGAACGTTTTTCCATTTCTTTGTGTCTTCCTCCATTTCTTTCATGAGTATTTTATAGTTTTCTGAGTACAGATCCTTTGTCTCTTTGGTTAGATTTATTCCTAGGTATCTTATGGTTTTGGGTGCAATTGTAAATGGGATCAACTCCTTAATTTCTCTTTCTTCTGTCTTGTTGTTGGTGTATAGGAATGCCACTGACTTCTGTGCATTGATTTTATATCCTGCCACTTGACTGAATTCCTGTATGAGTTCTAGCAGTTTTGGGGTGGAGTCTTTTGGGCTTTCCACATAAAGTATCATATCATCTGCAAAGAGTGAGAGTTTGACTTCTTCTTTGCCAATTTGGATGCCTTTGATTTCTTTTTGTTGTCTGATTGCTGTGGCTAGGACTTCCAATACTATGTTGAATAGCAGTGGTGATAGTGGACATCCCTGCCGCGTTCCTGACCTTAGGGGAAAGCTCTCAGTTTTTCCCCATTGAGAATGATATTCGCTGTAGGTTTTTCATAGATGGCTTTTATGATATTGAGGTATGTACCCTCTATTCCTATACTCTGAAGAGTTTTGATCAAGAAAGGATGCTGTACTTTGTCAAAAGCTTTTTCTGCATCTATTGAGAGGATCATATGATTCTTGTTCTTTCTTTTGTTAATGTATTGTATCACATTGATTGATTTGCGGATGTTGAACCAACCTTGCAGCCCAGGGATAAATCCCACTTGGTCATGGTGAATAATCCTTTTAATGTACTGTTGGATCCTATTGGCTAGTATTTTGGTGAGAATTTTTGCATCCATGTTCATCAGGGATATTGGTCTGTAATTCTCCTTTTTGATGGGGTCTTTGTCTGGTTTTGGGATCAAGGTAATGCTGGCCTCATAAAATGAGTTTGGAAGTTTTCCTTCCATTTCTATTTTTTGGAACAGTTTCAGAAGAATAGGTATTAATTCTTCTTGAAATGGTTGGTAGAATTCCCCTGGGAAGCCATCTGGCCCTGGGCTTTTGTTTGTTGGGAGATTTTTGATGACTGCTTCAATTTCCTTAGTGGTTATAGGTCTGTTCAGGTTTTCTATTTCATCCTGGTTCAGTTTTGGTAGTTGATACATCTCTAGGAATGCCTCCATTTCTTCCAGGTTATCTAATTTGCTGGCATAGAGTTGCTCATAATATGTTCTTATAATTGTTTGTATTTCTTTGGTGTTGGTTGTGATCTCTCCTCTTTCATTCATGATTTTGTTGATTAGGGTCATTTCTCTTCTCTTTTTGATAAGTCTGGCCAGGGGTTTATCAATCTTGTTTATTCTTTCAAAGAACCAGCTCCTAGTTTCGTTGATCTGTTCTACTGTTCTTTTAGTTTCTATTTCATTGATTTCTGCTCTGATCTTTATTATTTCTCTTCTCCTGCTGGGTTTAGGCTTTATTTGCTGTTCTTTCTCCAGCTCCTTTAGGTGGAGGGTTAGGTTATGTACTTGAGACCTTTCTTGCTTCTTGAGAAAGGCTTGTATTGCTATATACTTTCCTCTTAGGACTGCCTTTGCTGCATCCCAAAGATTTTGAATAGTTGTGTTTTCATTTTCATTGGTTTCCATGTATTTTTTAAATTCTTCTTTAATTTCCTGGTTGACCCATTCATTCTTCAGTAGGATGCTCTTTAGCCTCCATGTATTTGAGTTCTTTGCGACTTTCCTTTTGTGATTGAGTTCTAGTTTCAAAGCATTGTGGTCTGAAAATAGGCAGGGAATGATTCCAATCTTTTGGTACCGGTTGAGACCTGATTTATGACCTAGGATGTGATCGATTCTGGAGAATGTTCCATGGGCACTAGAGAAGAATGTGTATTCTGTTGCTTTGGGGTGGAATGTTCTGAATACGTCTGTAAAGTCCATTTGGTCCAGTGTGTCATTTAAAGTCTTTATTTCCTTGTTGATCTTTTGCTTAGATGATCTGTCCATTTCAGTGAAGGGGGTGTTAAAGTCCCCCACTATTATTGTATTGTTGTCAATGTGTTTCTTTGCTTTTGTTATTAATTGGCTTATATAACTGGCTGCTCCCATGTTAGGGGCATAGATATTTACAATTGTTAGATCTTCTTGTTGGATAGATCCTTTAAGTAGGATATAGTGTCCTTCCTCATCTCTTATTACAGTCTTTGGTTTAAAATTTAATTTGTCTGATATAAGGATTGCCACCCCAGCTTTCTTTTGGTGTCCATTAGCATGGTAAATGGTTTTCCACCCCCTCACTTTCAATCTGGGGGTGTCTTTGGTTCTGAAATGAGTCTCTTGCAGACAGCATATCAATGGGTCTTGTTTTTTAATCCAGTCTGATAGCCTGTGTCTTTTGATTGGGGCATTTAGCCCATTTACATTCAGGGTAACTATTGAAAGATAGGAATTTAGTGCCATTGTATTGCCTGTAAGGTGACTGTTACCGTATATTGTCTGTGTTCCTTTCTGGTCTATGTTACTTTTAGGCTCTCTCTTTGCTTAGAGGACCCCTTTCAAGATTTCCTGTAGGGCTGGTTTTGTGTTTGCAAATTCCTTTAGTTTTTGTTTGTCCTGGAAGCTTTTTATCTCTCGTTCTATTTTCAATGACAGCCTAGCTGGATAGAGTATTCTTGGCTGCATATTTTTCTCATTTAGTGCTCTGAATATATCATGCCAGTCCTTTCTGGCCTGCCAGGTCTCTGTGGATAGGTCTGTTGCCAATCTAATGTTTCTACCCTTGTAGGTTACATATCTCTTCTCCCGAGCTGCTTTCAGGATTTTCTCTTTGTCTATGAGACTCGTAAGTTTTACTATTAGATGTCGGGGTGTTGACCTATTTTTATTGATTTTGAGAGGGGTTCTCTGTGCTTCCTGGATTTTCATGCCTGTTTCCTTTCCCAAATTAGGGAAGTTCTCTGCTATAATTTGCTCCATTATACCTTCTGCCCCTCTCTCTTTCTTCTTCTTCTGGGATCCCAATTATTCTAATATTGTTTCGTCTTATGGTATCGCTTATCTCTGGAATTCTGCCCTCGTGATCCAGTAGTTGTTTATCTCTCTTTTTCTCAGCTTCTTTATTTTCCATCATTTCATCTTCTATAGTACTGATTCTCTCTTCTGCCTCATTTATTCTAGCAGTTAGCGTCCCCATTTTTGATTGCACCTCATTAATAGCCTTTTTGATGTCTACTTGGTTGGATTTTAGTTCTTTTACTTCTCCAGAAAGGGTTTCTCTAATAACTTCCATATTTTTTTCAAGCCCAGCTAGTATCTTTAAAGTGATGATTCTGAACTCTAGATCTGACATTGTACTAATGTCCATATTGAGTAGGTCCCTGGCAGTCGGTACTACCTCTTTTTCTTTTTGTTGAGGTGATTTTTTCCGTCTTGTCATTTTGTGCAGAGGAGAATAGATTAATGAGAGAACAAAATGCTAGCAGCGTAACAACGTCCCCAGAAAATATACTCTAAACAAATCAGAAAAGACTTGAAGCAGTGGGAAAAGAAAGGGAAAGAGAGAAAAAAGAAATAGAAAAAAAAGAAAAAGATAAAGATAAAAACAAAAACAAACAAAACAACAACAACAACAATAACAACAAAAAAACCAGAATGTGATCAAATATGATCAGGCTGGTATATAGATCAGTGCCACACACTAGATTTGGGGTGTATTTTGGTCTTTTAGAAGAAAGTGCCTCCCAAAATTTTAAAGAAAGAAAAACTTATATATGTACAAAAATAAGGGTTGATATGATGAAGGGATGGAATATGATTGTAAAGATGGAAATTATAAAAAATTTTATAAAAGGAATTGATAAGAAGTTGTTTGAAAAAAGAAAGAAGAGGATTTAAAAAAAGAAAAAAAAAGGGAGAGGATGTGATCAGGCAGGGGAATAGAAAACACCATATACTAGAGATTTAGGGTATATTTTAATCTGTTAGAAGAAACTATCTCAAAATTTTAAAGAGAGAACAACTTATATATATAAGCCAAAAATACGGGTAACTACTATGAAGGGATAGAATATGACTCTAAAAATGAAAAATAAAAATTTTTTTTTTTTAAAAAAAAGGGATTGATAAGATGTTGGTTAAAAAGGGAAAAACAAAAATTCAAAAAGAAGAAAAGACAGTTAAAAAAAAATTAACTTTGAAAGACTAAAGAATCATGGTAAAAAAGCCATGAATTCTATGTGCAGTATTCCCCTAGCGCTGGAGTTCTGCCATTCTCATTGATCGGTAAACTTGGCCTTGGCTGGCTGTTCTCGCTGATCTTCTGGGGAGGGGCCTGTTGCCGTGGTTTCCAAATGTCTCTGCCGGAGGCGGAATTGCCCCGCCCTTGCCCCCTCCCGGCTAAGTAATCTGCTCAGGTTTGCTCTCTGGGGCTTTTGTTCCCTGCGAGCTTTCCGTACAGCTTTGGAGGCAGAGAGTGAAAATGGCGGCCTCCCAATCTCCGCCCCAGAGGAGCCGAGAACTCGGGGCCCCGCTTCTCAGTGAGCCCCCAGAGAAAAGCCGTCAGTCACTCCCGTCTCCCCAGTCTCCAGCCGCACTCCGTGCTCACCTGGCCTGTGACCGCGCATTTCTATCTCTGGCACCCGAACCCGGGTGGAGTGTCCAAACCCAGCAGATCCCTGCGGTGCCCTCCCGTGCGGCTCCTCCCAGGGGAGGAAGGTGAGTCTCCCCGGATCTGCCGCTTGTTGGGTCCCTGCTGGAGGAGCAGGGGCCCGACTGTGCTGCGGATCACAGTTTATGGCAACCCCGAGCTGAGAGCCCGCACCTGGGCTCCGCCTGTGCAACCGGCTTCCCTGCTCCGTTACCTGGGAGCTCTGCCACACTCAGGCACCCCCGGTCTTTCTGTGACCCCGAGGGTCCTGAGACTACACTGTCCTGGAGGGTTCCACCCCCCGCTTAGCCACCAGAATGACGTCCCTCAGCGGAGCAGACTTTTAAAAGTTCCGATTTTGTGCTCCACGGCTCTATCACTTGCCAGAAGCGGCTGACGGAGGCCCCTCCCCCACCGTCTATCCTCCCGAATATCGCCTTAGATTCACTTCTCCGCACGTCCTACCTTCCAGAAAGTGGTCGCTTTTCTGATGAGAGAGTTGTTGCTCTTCTTTTCTTCGATCTCCTGTTGAGTTTGTAGGTGTTCAGAATGGTTTGATCCCTATCCAGCTGAATTCCTGAGAGGAGACGAAATCCAGGTCTCCTACTCCTCCGCCATCTTGCTCCGCCCCCTCTCTCCTACTTTCAATGAGAGCCTAGCTGGATATTATCCTTGGCTGCATATTTTTCTCATTTAGTGCTCTGAATATATCATGCCAGTCCTTTCTGGCCTGCCAGGTCTCTGTGGTAGGTCTGTTGCCAATCTAATGTTTCTACCCTTGTAGGTTACATATCTCTTCTCCCGAGCTGCTTTCAGGATTTTCTCTTTGTCTCTGAGACTCGTAAGTTTTACTATTAGATGTCGGGGTGTTGACCTATTTTTATTGATTTTGAGGGGGGTTCTCTCTGCCTCCTGGATTTTGATGCCTGTTTCCTTCCCCAAATTCAGGAAGTTCTCTGCTATAATTTGCTCCAATATACCTTCTGCCCCTCTCTCTCTTTCTTCTTCTTCTGGGATCCCAATTATTCTAATATTGTTTTGTCTTATGATATCACTTATCTCTTGAATTTTGCCCTTGTGATCCAGTAGTTGTTTATCTCTCTTTTTTCTCAGCTTCTTTATTTTCCATCATTTGGTCTTCTATATCACTCATTCTCTCTTCTGCCTCATTTATCCGAGCAGTTAGAGCCTCCATTTTTGATTGCACCTCATTAAGCCTTTTTGATTTCAACTTGGTTAGATTTTAGTTCTTTTATTTCTCCAGAAAGGGTTTCTCTAATAGCTTCCATGCTTTTCTCAATCCTAGCTAGTATCTTTAAATTCATCATTCTGAACTCTAGTTTCAACATCTTACTAATGTCCGTATTGGTTAGGTCCCTGGCAGTTGGTACTGCCTCTTGTTCTTTTTGTTGAGGTGATTTTTTCCATCTTGTCATTTTGTCCAGAGGAGAATAGATTAATGAGAGAACAAAATGTTAACAGGGTAACAATGCCCCCAGAAAAATATACACTAAACAAATCAGAAGAGATCTGAAACCAGGGGAAAATAAAGGGAAAGAATGAAAAAAGAAAATAAAAGAAAAAGAAAACAAAAAGAGTATGATTAAATATGATCAGGCTGGTGCTTAGATCAGTGCCACACAATGGATTTGGGGCATATTTTGGTCTGTTAGGAGAAAGTGCCTCCCAATATTTTAAAGAAAGAAAAACTTATATATGTACAAAAATAAGGGTAAATATGATGAAGGGATGGAATATGACTGTAAAGATGAAAATTATAAAAGATTTTATAAAAGGAATTGATAAGAAGTTGGTTGAAAAAAGAAAGAAGAGGATTTAAAAAAAAAGGGAGAGAATGTGATCAGGCAGGAGACTAGAACAAAGCCATACACTAGAGATTTAGGGTATATTTTGGTCTGTTAGAAGAAAGTGTATCTCAAAATTTTAAAGTGAGAACATCTTATATATATTTATATATATACCAAAAATAAGGTTAACTACTATGAAGGGATAGAATATGACTCTAAAATTGAAAAATAAAAAAGATTTTTTAAAAAAAGGGTTGATAAGATATTGGCTGAAAAAGGGAAAAAGAAAAATTAAAAAAAAAAAGAAAATTAAAAAAATTAACTTTGAAAGAGTAAAGAAGCATGGGAAAAAACCATGAATTCTATGTGCAGTATTTCCCTAGTGCTGGAGTTCTGCCATTCTCATTGATCGGTAAACTTGGTCTTGGCTGGCTGTTCTCGCTCATCTTCTGGGGAAGGGACCTGTTGCCGTGGTTCCCAAATGTCTTTGCCGGAGGCCAAATTGCCCCGCCCTTGCCGGGTCTGGGCTAAGTAATCTGCTCGGGTTTGCTCTCAGGAGCTTTTGTTCCCTGCAAGCTTTCTGTGCAGATTTGCAGGATGAGAGTGAAAATGGTGGCCTCCCAATCTCCGCCCCAGAGGAGCCGAGAACTCGGGCCCCGCTCCTCAGTGTGCCCCCAGAGAAAAGCAATCAGTCACTCCCTTCTCCCTGGTCTCTGGCCACACTCCGTGCTCACCCAGCCTGTGACCGAGCATTTCTATCTCTGTCACCTGACCCCTTGTGGTCTCCAAACCCAGCAGATCCCTTCGGTGCACTCCTGCGCCACTCCTCCCAGGGGAGGAAGGGGAGTCTCCCGGGATCTGCCGCTTGTTGGGTCCCTGCTGGAGGAATAGTGGCCTGACTGCCATGGTTCACGGTTTATGACAATCCCAAGCGGAGAGCCCGCCCCTCGGCTCCGTCTCTGCAGCCGGCTTCCCCGCTCTGATACCTGGGAGCTCTGCCACACTCAGGCACCCTGGTCTTTCTGTGACCCCGAGGGTCCTGAGACCACACTGTCCTAGCGAGGGTTCCACCCCCCACCCCCCCCCACCCCCGCTTAGCCACTGGAGCGACATCCCTCAGCGGAGCCAACTTCTAAAAGTTCCGATTTTGTGCTCTGCTGCTCTATTACTTGCCAGAAGCAGCGACGGAGGCCCCCTCCCCCACCATCTATCTTCCCGAATATTGCCTCAGATTCACTTCTCTGCACGTCCTACCTTCCAGAAAGTGGTCGCTTTTCTGTTCAGAGAGTTGCTGCTATTCTTTTCTTGGATCTCCTGTTGAGTTTGTAGGTGTTCAGAATGGTTTGATCCCTATCCAGCTGAATTCCTGGGACCAGACCAAATCCAGGTCTCCTACTCCTCTGCCATTTGCTCCTCCCTGTTTGTCATATTCAGTCTGTGTTTTTTTTCAGAGGAATCTTTGAAGTCTGTTGTCTCTTCTCTGCAGGTCAGTTTGGTTAAGATTAGATAGTGTAATCTTGACTGAACCTTAATAAACTGTCCTAGATGCCAGTAGGCTGAGGGACATTGGAGGGCTTCGCTCTGGTGTGGACTTTGATTTAAACAACATTTAAACTGGTGCAGGATGTTGATAATGGAGGAAGCTATGTGTGTGCAGGGACAAGGAGTGTATGGGAATTCTCTGTATGCTGCCCAATTTTGTTGCAAATGAATTTATTTTAAAACTGCTCTAAAAAATTTATTTTAAAAAATAGGTGGCTAGCTGGATTTGGCCTGTGGGCTAATAGTTTGGCAATGCCTGATTTAGTCTAACAATCTTTGCCTTTAATTGGTGTGTTTAGTCCCTTTTTAAAAAAACATAATTATTGATATGGTTGAGTTTGAATCTACTACTTTGCTATTTGTTTTCTATTTATCTCATCTGTTTTTTGTTCCTCTGTTATCCCTTTTCCCATCTTTCTTTGGCTTGATCAATTTTTTTTATTATTTTGTTTTAATTTCTCTATTTTTTTCCATTATGTTCTCTTGGTAGCTCCAGGGATTATAATGTGTATCCTTAAATTATCTACCTAGAGTTAATACTATATAATTGTTAGCTATTATATTATGTAATTTTAAATTTAGTATTTTTAAAATGTAGAAACCTCATAACCATGTAACTCCATTACCTCTTCACACTTTGTGCTATTATTACATATCTAACTTCTACATACATTGTCATTCCACCTTACTATGTCACTATTTCTGCTCTAAACAGTCATTTGTTTTTTATGATTAAGAGAAGAAAAAAATGGAGTCTTTCATATTTAGCCACATATTTACTATTTCTAGTGTTCCTCATTCCTTCCTATAGATCAGAGGTTCCTTCTAGTGAAGCATATTATTGAAGTATAGTTGACACACAATGTTTGATTAGTTTAGGTATGAAGAATTTTCTTTAGAGCTTGTTCTAATGCAAGTGTACTGATTCAGCTTTCATTTATCCAAAAAGGTGTTTATTTTTGAAAAGTATTTTTGCCTGATGTATGATACTATGTTAATTATAGACTCCCTCCCACTTCTTTAAAGATGTCATTTCATTGTCTTCTAGCCTCCATGTCACTGATATTATTGCCCCTACAGTGGCTTTTAAGATTTCTTTCAGTGGTTTCCAAAAATTGTTCAGTGCCAATATGTGTTTTTAAAAAATGTATTCTGCTAAAAAGACATTTATATTTGCAGGTTTGTGGTTTTCACTAAATCTGACAATTTTTTTCAATTATTTCTTTTACATTTTTCTTTCTCTGCTGTCCTTCTGTGACTCTAGTTACAATTAGACTGCTTGGTGTCCCACAATTCACTGAGTGTATTTCAAAAAATCATTTTATTCTCTTTTTACTTGACATTGGATAATTTCTATTGATATATTTTGAAATGCATGACCTTTTGGTCTGAAGTTGCCAATCTGCTAAGTTTTTATCCAGTAAATCTTTAACTGGAGATTTAAAAATTATACTACTTGAATTTCAATTCTAGAATTCCCATTTGGTTCTTTATTAGAGTTTCTAGTTTTTCTTTGAGATTTCTCCATCTCACCAATCATTATGTCCATCTTTTTCTTTAAATCCTTGAAACTTTAAATAGTAGCCTTTTTAAAGACTTTTATTTTTTAATGACCACAACTGGGTGATCTGGTGAATTTCTGTTGACTACTTTTCTTCTTTAATGAGTTACATTTTCCTACTTCTTCGCATGTCTAGTAATTTGTGATTGTATCCTTGAAGTTGTGAATAAATCCTTGTAAAACATCTGGTTTATATTTTCTTTCTTTAAAAAATGTTGAATTTTGTTTTGGCTATTAATATACTGGCAACTTATTTTGATACTGTTGAGACTTGCTTTTAAACTTTATTAGAGCAGTTTTAGAGTGGTCCTTACTCTAGGGCATGGTCCTTACTTGTAAGCACCATTGTGTTTGGCAGAATACCCAGGGTGTTCAGTAATATCTCTCTATCCTGACTCAGCCAGAACTCTTGCATCCCCAAAGACTGTGCCTCTAGCGTCTGTTATGCTTTCAGCCCTGTTGCTATAGGCTAGATTTTGTGGAATTTCTTTCTTACCTATTCAGCCTATTCCTTGTCTGAAAACCAGATGTAATACTCAGAAAGCTTTTGCTTTCTGTGTAGCTCCTTGAATTTTGGTACCCTGAACTGAAATTTTCAGATGCT
This sequence comes from Neomonachus schauinslandi, assembly GCF_002201575.2. Taxonomy (NCBI): domain Eukaryota; kingdom Metazoa; phylum Chordata; class Mammalia; order Carnivora; family Phocidae; genus Neomonachus; species Neomonachus schauinslandi. The sequence continues at coordinate 98,226,187 of NC_058407.1, read as the reverse complement.
TTAACACCTCCTATACTCTATTCTCTGACTCCTCAGCTCAGGGGACTATCATGCTCTGCTTGGAGTTCACCATCCAGTGGTTGTGAAATTGTTCCCAGGTAAAAAGATGGGATAAATGGAGGGCTCAATTCATGTTTCCTCTTTTGGGATTAGTCTTTTGCTGCCTCTTTCCCGAAAAACAGGTGTTTCATATGTTGTGCTCAGTTTTATAGTTGTTTTTGGCAGGAGGGCAAATTTAATGTAAGGTAGAAAATATCCTTCTCTCAAACCTATCAAACTCACTTTCACTTGCCTGCAATTCCAGAGTCTCTTTTCCTAAGTACGTCTTCCAATTTTCTTTCAAACCGATAGTTTCAGCTTGAATTATTTAAATGTAACTGAATGTATTTAAAGTGTCACTGGAATGCTTAAATGACATAGAAACTGAGCTGTTGGCTGGCAGGTGGCAGCTGGGAAGTAAGGTAGCACTTCAAATCATTATCCATCAGTTAACATTTGAAGAACTGAATTTAAAGGCTTATGAAAGTGAATTACATGGACAAGTATGGGCTTTACAAAAATTGTGTCCACTCTAGTTCTGATGGTAATAGCCAAGACATCCTTGCTAGATCACTGATAAAACTCACAAGCAGGTGTTGGAAACAAACAAACAAACAAACAAACAAAAACAAAGAAAAACCCACATGTTTTGGTTGTGGTCCCAGTTCTTCTCTTCTTTTGCTACCTTGTTCAGCTATCTATATTGGTCTATTTTCCAGGCTATTTTCCCCCTTTGGGCCAATTCTGTTCTTTTATAGGTCCTTAGGGATGATGAATTATACAAAGAGTTCTGTTAATCTGCCACTTCTCAAGTTAAATGTTTATCAATTATATTGACTATGCCATTGGCTCTTCCTAATTCACACTCTTAATTATATCAAATGAATTAAGTTTTATGATGCTAATTCTTCAGTATGATTCTTTTTCCTCTGTTGCTATGGTGGAGGAGATTTGTCTAAGCCTCTTGACTATTGACAGGAAAGATTATCTTTAAAGTTAGTTTTACAGGAAAGTTTTTCTTTTTACTCAGCAGTCTTGCTTACATTATTACTTCTTCTTGGATCATACTATTCATATTCCCACTCCTGGCTGAACAGATGGAGTGAAAAACTATTGCTTTGGAATACTTGTTCTGTGTTATATATAGATTTTAGCACAATGATAAATATATAGGCAACCAATCCAAGAAGTAAGGAAATATATGCAAAAGGAAAACTATTTGCAGGCCAACTGTACTAACCCTTAAAACTGTAGCTTAAAGAAGTGTGATTAAAACACTGAAAAGGAAAGAATACAACCTGATCCGGAGTGAAATTTACTTACCCTTCTGATCCTTAGTTTCCTTATCTATAAAATAGGGTAACAATCCCTGCATCACAGGTGGTTATGAAGATACCTATGAAAATGCCTAACACTGGCTGCCCATAGAAGATGCTTACAAAATATTTATTTCCTTTTTGTCCTCCCATGCATGTTCACAATCTACAGATAAGCTTTTTCAGCCACTATTATCAAGCTTAGTCTTTGTCAAATGAATGAATCTTCTGACATTACATAGATATTTGTAAGGAAGGGTGCAGTTTAATCTCTTGAGAATACAATATCCCCAAATGAGTATAGAATGAGCAGAAATTTTAGTGAGGAAATATGAGAGAGGGAGGAGCTTCCCCTTAAAATGTCAGCATTATGATCAACAAAATCAGTCAATTATGAAATATTTATTGTCTGGCTAGAGGTTTTATGCTAAGGAAGAGAAAAGATAGACATTATTAATGATTGAATCACCATTTTTCCTTGATAGTATTAAGATAATATGAACATAAAATTGTCCATACTTGAACGTTCCACTTTATGTTTAATTCCAATACACTTCTACTTTGAAAAATTTTATTCATTTCCTCTGAGCAAAATTTCTGTCCCTGATCTCTTCCTAGAGCTTCAAAGCCAGATTTCCATTTTCTCACTGGACATACCTGATCTTTCAGAGGCCTTTCAAATGTGCCTAGTTGACCCAGCGAAGTCATTCTCCTTCCAACCTGTATTCCTCAGTGCTCTAGCCCCTGCCACCCCAAGAGATAACCACTCTTCTTATGTATATTTTTAATAAAGGGTTTGTAATTTCAGAAAGTGATGTACTTTAGTAATAAGTTTGTTTAGAGTAAGAATCACACCTTTTAAAAAAAAACTTTTAATTTTGAAATAACTATAGACTAACAAAATTTTGCAAAAATAGTACAGAACAGTCCTGTGTACCCTTCATCCAGATTCCCCCAATGGATGTATTTCATATAACTATAGTGCAATAGCAAAACCAGACATTTGACATTGATAATCTGTGTGTGTACTTCTATGCCATTTGATCAGATGTATAGATTCATGCAACCACCATACAATCAAAATATTTTAGAACTAGTCCATCACCACTGCACATTACATAACTTATCATAGTCTACTACTATCATCACTTTACCAGTTCAAATGAATTGTAAAAATATTACCTTATTTTAAGTTTCTTTACCCTCTTCAATTTATGATTGTCCTAAGTACCTCTTCCACATTCCTTCTTCCCTTCCTTCCTTCCAGATTTATTTATTTATTTTAGAGAGAGCATGTGCACATGCATATGCAAGTGGGGGGAGATGCAGAGGGAGAGAATCTTCAAGGAGACTCCATGCTGAGCATGGAGCCCCACTTGGGGCTCGATCTCAGGACCCATGAGATCATGACCTGAGCTGAAACCAAGAATCTGAGGCTCAACCAATTGAGCCACTCAGGCACCCCCAAGATTCTTTCTTTTATCATTTTTTCATTTTGAAAATTTCCTGTAAGCTTTCTTTTGGAGTAGATCTACTAGCCAAGATTCTCTTAATTTTTTCTCTTTTCTCTTTCTTTCTTTCTTTCTTTCTTTCTTTCTTTCTTTCTTTCTTTCTTTCTTTCTTTCTTCTTCTTTCTTTCCCTTCCTTCCTTCCTTCCTTCCTTCCTTCCTTCCTTCCTTCCTTCCT
>NC_058407.1:98213650-98223136 GCF_002201575.2 Neomonachus schauinslandi | reverse complement strand
CCTTCCTTCCTTCCTTCCTTCCTTCCTTCCTTCCTTCCTTCCTTCCTTTCTTTCTTTCTTTCTTTCTTTCTTTTTTTCTTTCTTTCTTTCTTTCTTTTTCTTTCTTTCTTTCTTTCTTTCTTCTTTTTTGTTTTTTGTCTGAGAATGTATTGATTTCTCTGCCATTCTTGAGGAATATTTTTGTGGATAAAGGATTCTGGATTGACCATTCTTTTCTTTACCCACTTGACAAATGTTGTGACACTCCCATTTGGTTTTTGTGATTTCTGATGGGAAATCTGCTGTCATTTACATTGTTTTTTCCCTACAGGTGAGCTGTCATTTCTCTCTTGCTGCTCTTAAGAATTTTTTCTTTCTTTCTTTTCTTTTTTAGTTTTCAGAAGTTTGATTATGATATAACTTGGTGTAGATTTCTTTGATTTATCCTATTCGCAGTTAACCCAGCTTTTTAAGTTTGTAAATTTATGTCTTTTGCCAACCTTGGTTAATTTTTAGCCCTTATTTCTTTGAATTCTTGTTTAGCCTCACATTCTCTCCTCTCCTTCTGGGACACAGATGAAATATTAGATATTTTGTTGGAGTCTCAAGTTCTTGAGGCTCTGTTATTATTATTGTTATTATTTTAAAGATTTTATTTATTTGTCAGAGAGAGAGGGAGAGAGAGCACAAGCAGGGGGAGCGGCAGGCAGAGGGAGAAGCAGACTCCCTGCTGAGCAAGGAGCCCCATGTGGGGCTCCATCCCAGGACCCTGGATCATGACCTGAGCCGAAGGCAGACACTTAACTGACTAAGCCACCCAGGCATCTCTCTGTTATTATTTTTCAAGTCTGTTCTCACTTTGTTGTTCAGATTGAGTAATTTCTATTCTATCTTCTAATCAAGTTTCCTGATTCTTTTCTCTATCTTCTTCATTGTGCTGTTAAGGCTCTTCCTGTGATTTAAAATTTTTATTTATTGTATTTTTCAGTTCTAAAATTTCCATTTGGTTTTTCTCTATGTCTCCTATTTCTTTCCCGAGACCTGCTATTTCTTTGCTGAGACTTACTATTTTTTTCATTCGTTTGAAGCATGTTTATAACTGCTCACTGAAGTATTTTTATGATGGCTGATTTAATTTTTTTTCAGACAATTCTAACATCTGTGTCATATAGGTGTTGGTGTCTGTTGATTGCCTTTTTCCATTCAAGTTGAGAATTGGTATGATAAGTGATCCTTGTATGCATCCTGGACATTGGGGGTATTATGTTATTGGACTCAATTTTATTTAAATCTTCTGTTTTAGCAAGTTTTCTGACACTGCCTTGCTGGGGAAAGGAAGATGCCACCTTGTTACATCACGTGGGAACAGAAGTCCGTGTTTACTACTTGGCCTCCATCAAAACTTGGTGGGGCAGGGGTGCCTCATTATACTGCTGAGGGAGAAAGTTCAGGTTGCCCACTAGGCGTCTGCTGATACCACTAGGGTGAGAGAGAGCCATTTTGTTACTATTCCCTTACTGGCATCACGGGGGAACAGGGATAAAAGTTATGCCTTCCCTACTCGGCTTTCTCTGAACCATTTTGGAGGGGGAGTGGAAACCGAAGCTTCCCACATGGTCTTTGTCAATGGGATGGCCATGGCAAACAGCAGGTTTTTCAGTCCTGGCTGTTGGCTGGGGTAGGTCAGTTATTATCTAAACATTTTTTTCTTACTGGGCTGTCCCTTTCTTGTTCCTTTGGCTAGAGAGAGCAGGCTTTTATTGTCCAAGATTCTTTTATTGTCCAAGATCCTTGGAGGCTTTTATTGTCTTTTTTTAATGTAATTTCTTTTTTTTTTACTTTTTATTTTATTTTATTTATTTTATTTTATTATGTTATGTTAATCACCATACATTATATCATTAGTTTTTGATGTAGTGTTCCATGATTCATTATTTGCATATAACACCCGTGCTCTATTCAGTACATGTCCTCTTTAATACCCATCACCAGGCTAACCCATCCCCCCACCCTCCTCCCCTCTAGAACCCTCAGTTTGTTTCTCAGAGTCCATAGTCTCTCATGGTTCATCTCCCCCTCCGATTTCCCCTTATTGTCTTTTCTTACTGGCATTTACAGTTTAACAACTTCTCCAGCATCCAGGATAGGCTAATACTAGGAGGAAGAAAACATAGGGAACTCACTGCTGTCATTCCTCAGCTCCCAAGATCTCCAGCCAGTCTGCCCACTTTTTCTCCACCTTTCAGTCTTCTTATGCAGGTTTTATGTATAATGTCCAGAGTTTTTAGCTGATCTTAGTGGGGAGGAATAGAGATAAGTGGATCTACCCCATTTCATGCCAGAAACGGAAATGATCATGCATTTTTAATTTATTTTTTACTCCAGTTTGCAGGTCAGAGCATAGGAAAGATGATGAAAACAAACAAAAAAACTCCACCTGATTACTTTTCATTTTGTTCTTTTTCATCTTACCTGATTTTCCAAGATCCGCATTTCTTTACTTTAATCCACATGTCTACTTCAGCTCTTGTTTGCATATACCATGTTTGGGAACCTAATAAAGAGTTCAAGGGACTGGGATGGGTGGGAGATATGATTATTGAGGGACCCAACACCAGAATAACAACTTTGAATTTTTGGCTCTGGAAAACAATTTGAAGTATTTAATTAACAATGATGATGATTAGGTGATTTGTCCAAACATATAGTGAATGTGAGGTATGGAAGCAGAAGAGTTACTGGAAGTTGGGGCAGAGTAGAACTATGTTGTATGGAACTGTGTAGATGACAAAAGAGGATGGGACCAGTGAAGCATGACCATCCCCTGGGGCTCACCCTCAGGGGCTGCTTCCAGCTCATCCACCCGTTTCTAGGTAGATTTAGCAGGACAGTCTTTCCTCAAGATGTGCAGCATTTGCTGCACATCTAATATGTTCAAGACTCCGTAGAGTTAGATAAAAGGACATCTGAGATGTGATTCTTGTTCTCAAAATCATATAGTATGGAAGCTTCCCATTTTGTGGATTCTTTTTTCAAATTATTTATCTCCTATACTTCACATGCCCTTTCAGAGAGCAATTTTACCAGAGAGAGGGAGCATTAAAAAACAAAACAAAATGAAACAAAACAGAGAGAGAAAAGCCTCCCCCATCACAGCCTGAAGCAGCTCCAGGGGCAAGCATTAACCTGAATTCTAAGATAGTGCAAAGTGTGTCCAGGTACCCTCCCAGTCATTGGGTGGCTTCCCTGGCACACTCCACACATGTGACACAGCTCAGGGAGAAGCCAGGCAGCTTGTGACAGCTTTACCAGTTGAAGAACATCTGGCTGAGCAGGCAGCAGCCGGCAGAGACAAAGCTCAGCTGATTGTGATCTTTAGCTTACCTGGGCAGTGACACATTCAGGTCCGCAGGAGGTGACAGTTTCAGAGGCAGGGTATGATGTCCAGGAGAAATGTCCTCAAAATCCTCTGCATTGGTCTGGCTCTGGTTATTGCCACCGATGTCCTCCTGGTATTTTATACCAGGAGGACATTAGAAAAGTTGGTTTGGGGAAATCTCCAAAAGCAGCTTCATTTGCCTTCGTCTGAAAGGAACAAGACAGTGATAAAGAGACTCTCTCATGTGGAGGTGGATTTGCGGCATCTGAGTAAGTTTATAATATCAACTTGGAGGGATGGTGTGTGTGTGTGTGTGTGTGTGTGTGTTTAGGGACACTTAGAAAAAAGGGGCATGGAAGAAATAATGAATGAGAGATCACATTCTTTTTCTCAGTTGCTCAATTAAGCATCTGATATTGAATTCTATCCCTCCAAATGGGAGGTAAGTGAGAATTAGTGGGAATCAGAGCAAGCAGTTGAGGGGAGTGGAGCAGGATATGTCTATGTGAGTGGTGTGTGGGTACACTTGCACACATACATGATCACAGGTACATGCATGTAAGCAGGGAGATTGAGGCTCAGTATAAAAACCCCTGAGAGGGCAGGAGCTGTTAAACAGAGGTGACAAACTCTGGGGCAAAGGCCTCCCTTCCAGGTTGCTGTGAGTTCCCATGAGGAATTAATGGGGACTTGTTAGAGGACCCAAGATTGAACCCTGACATGGCCATGATCAACAAGTGCTTATCTCTCTCAGCCATAGACTCTGGATCTATAAATGGAGATGAGAGGTTACCTGCTGGATCTCATACAGTTGTGAAATATATGCAGAAAATGTTCTGTAGACTGATGTGTATCACATTTTAATCTCTCTCTTTTTAAGTTGAGGTATAACCGACACCTAACATTATGTTAGTTTCAGGTATACAGCATAATGTTTCAATATTTGTATATATTGTGAAATGATCACCATAATAAGTCTAGTTAACATGCATCATCCCATAGTTAAACAATTTTATATGCAAATACAGGATTAACTATAGACACCATGCTGTACATTATATCCCATAACTTATTTATTTTATAACTGGAAGTTTGTACCTTTTGACGCCCTTTACCCATTTCACCCACCTCCCCCATGCCCTGCCTCTCGCAACTACCAATCTGTTCTCTGTATCTATGAGCTCATTGCTCACCCCACTCTTTTTTTTAAATTCCACATATAAATGATATCATACAGTAGTTGTCTTTTTCTGTCTGACTTATTCAACTTAGCAAGATGCCCTCAAGATTTCCCAAATTTTAACTTCTTCACATGAATTCTGGGGTTTTTAAAATTTCTTTTCTGGGGTTTATTTTTGATTCTGGCTCACCATGAAACTCTAATCCCTCTGAATTTTATGTGTCTCAGGATCTGACTCCAGTGAGGGGCACAGCTGTGCTTCCTCTGCTCCCAAGTGAGAGGGATCTAATGCTTGTGCCCCTGAAGGGAAGTATTGAATGTGTGAGCAGGGAAGTGACTGCACAGACATGAGAGTGTGTGCACATGGGAGCTGGAGATGGGGAAAATCCCTTCTATAATGAGAACTGAGCATTGTCAGGGTTCAGGGTGAGGCCAAGGGATAGAGAGAAGGACAGACAGGAGAAACAAAAGGAAGAGTTTAAATGGAGACTGGAGGAAAAAGGGAAAACAAGATGAGGGAGAGAGAAAAAGCACCATAGCACCGTCTACATCCTCCTTCATAAGATGCATCATATTTTATTGTGGTACAAGTTTCTGGAGGGCAAATTTCATAAGGGCTTGTTTAGTGAGTATTTTATAGAGTGTCTTACCACTCTATTCCCTGTACCTGGCATGTAGAAATTATTAATCAATGAATAAATGAATGACTGTGGGAAGGAGAAAACAGAAGACAGGCAGACAAGGATGAAGGGAAGAGGGGTACAAGGCAAGAAAGTAGATGAAACACAGAGAAGATTGTAAGATCCAGGAGCCCTGGCTTTGAGCACACCCCAGTGGGTTAACATTAACTATGCAAATGTGCTTAGTACAGCTTCACCAGAGGATTCCTGTGTACCTAACCAGTCACCATCACTCTGGGGCAGAGCACCCAGACCACACCAGGACTCTCTCACCCAATCCCAGGGTTCATCCTATTGGCTCAGGCTCCTCTGGCCTTAAAATAGTAGGACTTCTGCCTCAAGCCTGACTACTCTTTCCTTCAGCTGGGACAAAGTATGCCTTGAGAGCCACCCAGAACCATTGGGTGTACTTCCCCTGCTTTCTTTGCAATGACCAGTTCCTTTTCTTGTTATTCTCAGTGCTTCCCCCTTTATTCACTCTAAAATGATATGGTGTCAGGGACTCCCTACCACCTGAGATGAATTTCAGAATGTCTTCTGGACTCTGTTTCCAGATCACAAATGCTCTTCTTTCCTAAAGGGCTTCCTGAAATCAAAAGCCTGTTCAATTACCAATCATCGAGGTTGCTCATTGCCTCCAAAAAGATTGACAAAAGTCATAAGTCAATAAGGATGTCTACACAAATTATGTAAACTATCAAGAACAAAAGCAAACATGTGATGATAATTGTGGGAGGGGTTGATGACCCTAAACTAATTTGATGGAACCTCCCTAAGGATACTTTAAAGTCCCACCACAAAGACAACATTGGGTGTGCCCCCCTTGGGTTCTGGAAAGTTTCAGTATAGTCATGGGGACAGTCTAGTGACACTGTATTCATCCTGATGGACTCTGCACTTACATCCTCAAATTAATTCTAGAGTGTCTAGGCCCAAACAATTTCCCATTGACAGCATCAATGAAAGAGAAAAATCAGATATTCCCCAAGAGGAGTGTAGGGGAATTCAAAGGCACAGAGATCCCAAGACCACCCTATGACCCTCACATACTTAGTATAGAAGAGTTTGAATAAAAAATACTATTCAACTTGGGAAACTATAAAAATTCTGCTCTCATTTTTATTTTCCACTGGAGCAAATATGCTTGGTACTCACATGAGCCTTTTATAAAAGACCAACAATTTATTTTTCTTACCAAGTTTGCTTTGACCATCCTGTCTTTGCTTTAAGCTCTTCCCTGGTTGTTTCTCCTTCCCTTTGGGCCAGTTTAATGCCACCTTCTAAACATGTCCTCCTCTAAGTTGAAGAGACTTTCCTGTTTCCTTTTTAGGGGCTGTATATTTAGCTGAAATTCAGTCCATGTTCTGCTCACCAAGCCATGTGCTGTGGCATGGAGCTGCACCTACTCAGAGGAAATTCACACAATAGGACGGTCCCCTCATCAAGCAGGTGCCCCTGGACTGTAATTATCCACAGATTTTCTTCTAACCTGTAGGAAAGTACTAGATGGGCTAGAAGGTGATCCTATCAGTCTGGTTGGAATTTAGAGAGTTTAGGGAGAATTAGTAGGAACTAAGTGAGTCCTTATGGTGGAATGCCTTGATTATCATTTTGGGGTTTAGTGCTGAGGAGTGTCATAATCCATTTTGGGCTTGGGAAATATTAATCTGATCTAGGTTTGGTCTAATGGAGGAGAGTCAGAAGTCTGTCACAGTAGCCCTTTACCTCATTATGAAAACCTGACTGCCCTCTTTCCTCTGCTAACATTTCTCTGGCTGACCTCTCTGACGAGTTTTCTCACTCCTTACAGACTTTGTAATGGCTCCTGGTTTAGTTTTTGTCTCTGCCCCCAATCCTGTTATCCCCCTGGGTGATGCAGTATCATCATTTAATACCTTGTCCTTTCCATCTGTGAAGTTCTTTACCTACATCCCACCTCACATTTCTATGGTGTATTCTGGACTTTGTCACCTCCCAGAATTGTTCACCTTAGAAATGACAAACTCATGCTGTCCATTCCTGATTGCAACCTCATGACTACAATACATCCATCGAACTTTTCTCTATAACAGTACTATTTCTCCAACTCTGCTCTTTGCAATATCTACAACTCCATTGCACACTTGTTCTGTTGCACCCACCTAAGAACCTCCCCACACTGTGTGAAATCAGTTGATCACCTTCTCTGTGCCTTCACTCAAGTGCTTGGTACTGCTGAAAAAATTCTCATAACTGAACCACTACAAATTCATTGTCACTTGCCTCAGCTGACCCTCTCTGGTCCCACGGTGCTTCTGTGTTTCAGAAATCAGGTCTTACTCCAATTTCTTATCATAACAATTTAAAAAGTTTCTCACTTTTCTTAATCCCCTTCCTCAGTTCTCCCCACCCCTCCCCCAGAAGAGGAAACAGAAAACAGAATTGATAGCCAAATTTTATTGTGTGCCAGGCTCTGTCCTTAGCACTTTATATGTAGTAATCCACTTAGTTATCACAGAAACCCTGTGAGGTACTTCGCAAATCTAAGACCAAGAAGAGAAATCCCTTGGCCAAAGTCACACAGGTAGGAAGGTGTAGGGCTGCCTGGCTAAGGACTTTTAACATTGATGTGGTAAATTGTTGGATAGGATCAGCCTGTCTTGTCTGGCACTCTCCTTAGCAACTAGCCAGAGAAGATTCTCAATAAGTCTATGGTGAATCAAAAATCCAGATAAGAGTCAATAGGGAATTGGGTGGGAGTGGAATGAAAAGAAAAGGATGAATTCTATCCGGAAGAGGCATACTCCACACATAGGCAATTGAATGGAGGTAGGGAAACAGAGTCAAAGGAGACCTGAGTTTTGGTGGTTGGGTAGGTAGGAGAAGAGTGGTTACCATTTGTAGAAATAGGGAGGTAACCTCAGGAGATTTGGGGGGAAGGTGATGAGTTCAGTTGTTAAGGAATTTGGGGAACTCGGGAAACAGCAAAATGAGAGACATGTCCAATAGACACTTGAGATGAAAGTGATGATGATAATGATGACCAACATTGACTGAGTATTTATTAAGTGATAGGTACAATTTTAACTGCTTTATGTATACAAACTCATTTAATTCTCCTCAAAATCTATGTAGCAAGTGCAGCCGTGATTATCCCCATTCAGAGAGGTTAAGATGCTTTTCCTTAGGCCATGCAATTGCTAGCTGGCAGAGGTGACTTTCAAAATCAGGCAGTTTGAATTTAGAACAGCAGATTGTGTGTTGGGGGTGATAGTGGCCTTGAGTTGAAAGGCAAAGCCTTGGGGATAGATGAGATCACCAAGGACAGGAGGGGACAGAGGACAAGGAGTGGGGTAATATTTGGGGGACAGGGCAGAGGTGCTTGTTGGATCCCATCTGTAATTCTATGGTGCAGAGAGTACTCACTGAGAGAAAAATGATGGCAGCATGGCCAGCACAAGCTGAGGTGAACCTAGGTGGGGGCAAGTGGCAGAGTCAGGTAAAACTGGTTTGTTTTTCTTCTGTTGATGATATTCCTAGCTGAATGATCATGTGCCCAGGCTCCAGGATGGAGCTATACCTTGGGCCTTGTATCTGGAGACAAGGCCACTGGTTTGGATGGCACTGAGGAGAAGATATATTTAGTATTAAAATCAGACTCAGCTAAGCTGGCTCTCTGTGAGATACTAATAGATTCTCCTTCCTTTGGGTAGGGAGATGGTAAGTCCTGGTTTGCCTAGAATGGTCCTGCTTTACACCTGTGGTCCTGGTGATACTTGTTATGTAACTATTAATAGCACCCCATCTACTCTGAAAAGTGTCCAAATTAGATAGATTAATTATATTTTCATCGCTAATTTAGGGGAATTGTGTTTTTGAGTGGATTGGCAGGCAGAAGCACTTACATTGTAAGTAATTACTTCCTTTTTCTCTTTCTCTGTGGAGTCCACAGAATTGAGCTTGAGGTACATATGGTGAGACTCTCCAAACAGAAATCTTATAGGGTTGTTGTAAAGGTGACATAAATAATGGATGGAAAAGTGCTCTGAAATTTGGAGGCCACTTCCCAAAACTATTGCTATTGATGTCATGGATCCTAGAAGCCCTCTTCTATATAAAAGAGTCCTGTCACTGGTTTCTTTTCTTCTTCTTTTTCTTCCTTCGATCCTTCCTCCTCCCCTCCCCCTCCTCCTCCCCCTCTTCCTCCTCCTCTTCCTCCTCCTCCTCCTCCTCCTCCTCCTCCTTCTTCTTCTTCTTCTTCTTCTTCTTCTTCTTCTTCTTCTTCTTCT